>NC_063203.1:26494362-26531862 GCF_017589495.1 Alosa alosa
TCAAGTGAACCATTTGCACAGTTATTCATGACATGTCTGTAGACTCCAACGAGTTGAATTTCAGCATCAGAGTTCTTTGTGAATTGACAGTGGACTCGATGTGGTAGAGTTTCAACGAAGTTGTATGTGAATCATCAATAGTCATTATTCTCTTGATTTAATCAATTAAAACAAAGCAGCCAGATATAGCCACATCTGTTGAAAACTCTCCCTATTTTACAAACTTTGCTTACCCGAAGCAAACACTTGAAATATCAAAGTGGTTATTGTCAGTATGCTTGGCTGTACTAAATTGTATCACATCAAGAGGAGCTCCGAAATGATGTCCCATTTCATATGTTATGTAAGTGCTCCCACAGATCAGTCGACTTGTCTGCAGCTCTGCATCTGTCTCTCCCCTCTCTCTCTCTCTCTCTCTCTCTCTCTCTCCTCTCTCTCTCTCTCTTTCTCCCTCTCCATCCCTCTCTGTGCCGGTTTAATCAGCGAGAGAGCCTTTTCCACCGCCGCAACATTCCTCTCCATGTCGCGGCCAGTCAGCCGGTCAGCTCAGTGGAGATGGATGCCAAGAGCCGCCCTAATCCCATTATGCACGATTAATGCCGTTACCAGACTATCGCTCTGATCAATTAAGCGATCGATGTCCGCATCAATTAATGGCGTCCCTCCTCCGAGGTTCGCCGGGGCCGTGTTGTGTTTCCTCGGCCGTCGTGCGGAGACCCGGGATGGGCAGCATCCATCAGTGCGCTCTTTAGCAGAGCGGCATGGCCAGACACGCCGCATGAATCATTTAGACTCACGGCCCAACGGCCTGCTGGTGGGAGAAGCGCAGCGGCTAACTAACCACACCTGGACACACACACACACACACACACACACACACACACACACACACACACACACACACACACACACACACACCTGTCTGTCTTTGGCTGGAGGCTCACGAAAGACTAGAAGAAAAAGAGAGAGAAAATTTCCCAAGGTTGTTTCACAAAGTGTATTGGTGTGCGGTCCTTCTCAGGTCGTAGTCCTCGGAGAAATCAAATGGCCTCCGGTGGGGGGTCTGAGCGAGGTAGACTCATTTCTCTGAGCGACTCTCGGGGAGGTAGATGTGGAAACTAAATGAAATGGCAGCCTCGTCTCTGTGTCCCTCTGGGACGGACAAGCTGATAATGCGGTGTGAGACTTAGTATTCAAATGAGGATCTTTTCACTGTCAGATTGGACACCGCTTATGCTGCGTGTTAAACAGCACAGTAAAATATTCTTTTCACGGGACTTATCATTTCCGAAGGGCGACACTGTGGCGTTTCAAAAATACACCAACCTTTAGCATACTTTAGTAACATAGAGGTGAATTACATGTAGTCTTCAAAATAGACCACGTACAGATTTAAAATAGCTGATGGCATGCCGACATCCAAGCCCTCAACATCCCTGAGGGAAAATTGTCTCTGCTAAAAAGATAATGATGTCCTTGAGTCTGTTATTCTTATATCATATCAACTAACACGCTCCCTATATTTAGTTAAGTAAGATGAAGGCACCTCCTGCAAAAAAAGCTTGTTTGGACATGTATGGCATATGTGATATGAATCAGAGTGACATATCATACTATATGTCGCTGTACAACATAAGAGCTTGTGGAGATGCTGGTGAAGACCATTTCATTCCCATGTAAAGTCAACTAATTAAATCATACCAGTGAATAATGCTATCAGTAATGGCATAATCCTCAGCCTAAACCTGATCTGCTGGGCTTTACTGTAGACTGAAGCCTCTGGCTAACATCATCTCGTCATTCCCCACTAGAACGAAGTGTTCTTCTCCGCTGACATGGACAGAACATCCATTTACATGAATAAAAAAAAACAACAGATGTAGATGCATAGTCTACGCAGCGCTCCTGTTTGATAAGAGCTCTTTTGTGGGTATTAGTATGTGAGTGCTGCCGTGGTGAAAACACACAGCAGTGGGACAAACCCATCTGATATAGATGAAGTATGAAAGGCGAGATAAACACCGAGCAAAATGCCGTCAACAGCACAATGTCTTTGCAAATGGGCCAGGCAGCGGCATCCTACATGGACAAATCCTGTCATGTATAATTCATCCTGAGCTATTACTTAATCCACATCACCCACAGCTAAGAGTACACCACCACCACCACCACAACAACAACAACAACAACACAACAACACCAACAACAACAACACCAACAACACCAACAACACCAACAACACAAACAACACCAACAACGAGGAAAACAACAACAGCACAATAAGAGCAACAAACAAATGCCTCATCATCGCAGAGTGGGTGTTTTTTATTGTCTGCTCTGTCTCTCCTTCAGGAAAGGTGGGGCTCCTTTCCTCTCAGTGTGTTTGTATAATTAAGCAGAACACACATTTGAAAAAAGGAAAAGAAAAGAGAAAGACAGTGTGAGAGTGTGAGAGAGAGAGAGAGAGAGAGAGAACATGTGCACAACATCGGCTACACAAAGGACTTGAAATGGCTTTGCTGTCAGGCTGTGGACACTCATTACCTCGGATGGTCTGACGAGGGGAAAGTGCTCTAGCCAGCATCACAGGACTTTACTCAATATGCAGCACTTAGAGTGGGGGGGGCAGAGGGGGGTAGGTATGGGCTGAGGTGGGGGGATGTGGGAGGGGGGTAGGTATGGGCTGAGGTGGGGGCAGTAGGGGAGGGGGGGGTAGGTATGCAGTGCACTGTGGAAGGGGAGTGGGTACACACACACACACACACACACACACACACACACACAAGAAAGCACTTGCGCACACACATAGACCCACAGACACACGCAGACTCTCACCTAGATAGATAGATAGATACTTTATTGATCCCCAAGGGGAAATTCAAGAGTATGTGTGTGTGTGTGCACTTATATGCACATACACATACACAAATGCACATACACACACCCTCACACACACACACACACACACACACACACACATACAAACATACACAAGCAGAAATGTATGTATTCACACATACCCATATTTACACACCAATTCAGGCAGCTGCCTCTTGCGTTTTGCGAAAGGGCACAGTCGACCGTGCCAAGGTTGCCCCCCCCCCCCCCTCATCTGTACTCCAGGATGATCCCCCCAAACCCAGAAGCAGAATCAGCCCCAGCAGTGTGCAGTTCAAAGACGTGTCACACAGAAACACCCAGACAAACAGAGAAGGCATTAGACAGAAAGTAATTTGGCTGCACTGTGGAATATGTCAAGTAACAAAAACACACACACATACACACACACACACACACACACACACACACACACACAAACACACAAACACACACATTGCATCTTAGTGGGTTTCACAGAAAGGATGAGGGAGCCGATCCCTCTTAAGGTCACGTTGGGTATTTGCTATAGAGCAAGGATTAGGTAAACACACACATACACACACTAACACACACACACACGCACACACACAGTTGCAAAGCATGCTGGGTCCTCCGCTGCCAGGCACGGTGCTCAGTGCGTCGTCTTCACCGCCTCCCTGGCCGTGTGTGGCAGCACCGCGAGCGCGTGGCAGCACGATGACACAGCCAGTGGCTAACGGCGCAAGGCGGATCTGGCGCTGATAGGAACCCAGGTCCAGACCGGAATCGGGTCCAGTCGGGTCCAGTCAGGTCCAAATGCAGAGGCTGACAGGGACACACCCAGGAGCAGGGCTCAAACAGTGAAGGGAACACAGGCCACGCGAGCAGAGAACTGTGAAGTCACAGCTGCACTGGGTCCACTATATAAGCCTGAAGTAGCCCTGCTCTGGGTCTGGACACTGGGTCCACTATATAAGCCTGAAGTAGCTCTGCTCTGGGTCTGGACACTGGGTCCACCATATAAGCCTGAAGTAGCTCTGCTCTGGGTCTGGACACTGGGTCCACCATATAAGCCTGAAGTAGCTCTGCTCTGGGTCTGGACACTGGGTCCACCATATAAGCCTGAAGTAGCTCTGCTCTGGGTGTGTCCACTAAGCCTGGTGCACATCAGAGGACTTAGCGCTGCATAGCAAACCTGGGAGAGATCTGGGCCTGGTCGTGCCCAGATTTGGAGTGCCCTGCCCTGCCCTACCCTACCCTGGGTGTGGATGTGCAGCTGCCATTCTGAGTATTTAAACCCATTCACTAAAAATAACCTGACAACAATACAGTACAATGGACAGCGTATGTTAGTCAGAAGTCCAGCCGTGTACATTGCTATGACCCCTAGCTGG
This sequence comes from Alosa alosa, assembly GCF_017589495.1. Taxonomy (NCBI): domain Eukaryota; kingdom Metazoa; phylum Chordata; class Actinopteri; order Clupeiformes; family Clupeidae; genus Alosa; species Alosa alosa. Next base: position 26,498,616 of record NC_063203.1, read on the forward strand.
CAGTCCAATCTGGCAGAGTTCCGACCCAGAGTTCCGACCCAGAGTTCTGACCAGGTGTGCTCCGTAAACAGAAGCTGTGGTCAGGCAGATGGCACAGCCCAAAATAGCAACCAAATCTGTGGGACATGTGGCCCTGAGCCGGCCTGCATCTGGCCCAGATATCCTCCATCATCTGCAGCTGCTCCCAGTACTGTACTGGTCCTCTCAGATACAAAGTCATTCGTGCTGCATTGGCTGCTGGGTTAACGCAACGCAAAATAGTAGTCGCCGGTCAAAGTTCAACATCAGTCCATCGAGCCTGAGTGGCACGATTTTGTGCTGTTCTGAGCAAACCATCAGGAGACTGCTGTTGTCCGGCGCAAGCCATCGGAAATAATGAGTCTCGGAGCACAGCAGTGCGGGTTGGCGCGTTGTATATGAAAGCCCAGTAACGCTGTTGGCCGGCAGTAAGAGGACCACAGCTGTACCCATCATGCAACTATCACCCCCAGCTCCGCTGCCCAGACCTCTAGGGACGGTTTCAGTCTGACTGACCACAAGGGGCTTTACACTCAAACGAGCCAGAAGATTAGCGGTCGTTGTTGCTGTTGTTGTTGTTGTTTTGTGCAGCTTGAGAAGCAAAATGAGAAAACCGCTGACGAAGCTGCATCCAGCAAAAACTCACGGGGCTCTCGCTCTCAGTCGATCATCTCAGCAGTGATTGTAACATATGGTGATTATTACTGTAACATGGATGAAGCCAACAGATTACTTTCGCTTTTACCCAGCCCAATAAGAACTTACATTTGAAATCATCAGGCTTCTTTAGTAGGCCTACTTAATCACTCCTTTTCATAGATACACATAGCTAAGTAAACACACACAGCGATTCAGTTTTAAACGGATCTGGGCCGGCCAGAACTGGGCAGAAACAGGGCCATATTGTACGTCTTATCTTACCTACGAGACCCTGACCCAGCATTAATTGCTGTGAGCAAGCTGGCATTACTAACTTGGCAAAAGCTTCTCAATCCAATTGGAACAGCCTGGTAGAACTCTAGAAAGACCTAGATGATTCCAGAACACATCTGTGTCAGGTGCAGACCGGAACCCCCAAAGCTGCTCAGAACCAGTTACTCTCAACATCAAAGACTTCACACGTATATGAAATCTGGCCACCCTGTGTGAGTGTGTGTCTGTGTGTGTGTGTGTGTGTTTTCATTCCGTCTTTGCAGAGAGATGACCCAGTTTTTCTTTACTCATGCTGTCTTCTAATTAAAAATACATTCCGTGAGCTCTCCAAATCCCCCAAATCCATGTGTGGTGTCTCCGCGTGCAGAGCTGGGGAGAGCTGCCGAGCTGAGCTGAGCGAGTCTCCACCACTGTCTGCCAGAGCTTCATCTTCCCCGACTATAAAAGGCCTGTCATGGAGGGCCAGGACCATCCCCTGCCCCTCTCGCATGAATCACACTTTGAAGTACGGAGCGCTGCGCTTGTCCTTAATCATGCTCATTAGTTTCGATTGCGCGCAGCGGGCGCGGATGACATTGACTGACCCTTTCAAATCCGAGCAGAAAGACCCAAAATAGCTTAATTGGAGAAACCGGAACACAACCACCTCCCCTTAGAGTTGCGATTTCGATTGGGATGAGATCGATCGGGCACCACTCCCATGCCTGGCAGCGTTTCTAAAAGCAACCCCCATGCACACATACACACACACACACACACCTCATAGCCACCAGCAGCATCACCCCAACATCCACTTCCCCTGCTGTTCAAAGCCTCCTCCCACCAACACTACCCCTGGTGCCAATGTTGATGAAGGGGTCAGTGGCATTTCTCTGACCTTCACATTCCTCAGTGATGTCTGGCCTCTCTCTCTCTCCATCTCTCATGTCTTCTCGGTATCTCTCTTTGTCCCTTATTCCTTCTCTCTCTCTCTCTCCCTGTACCGTATGGCGATCCAAAGTGGACCAGACCTTGCTTTTCCTGACCACTGTGCCGCTAATCATGGAGAGAGACAGTTTCATAAATCAAAGTCTCTCTATTGTTGCCGTTGTTGGTAACTATGTTGGTACCTATGGCAGCTGCCCACTTGTGTTTTGGGAAAGGTGCACCCCCTGGTCCAGATGGCAGCTGGTAGATCCATTGTGGAGTTTGTTGGTGTCCGATGTGGATAAGATAGATAGATAGATAGATAGATAGATAGATAGATAGATAGATAGATAGATAGATAGATACTTTATTCATCCCGAGGGAAATTTTAGATAACGATGAGGACGTTCCCAGAATCAGCAGCCATCTGGGTCCATTTGTTCGTCCCTCACACTGCTTACCGTCTTCTGCACTCAGCACTTTCTCTCTCTCTCTCTCTCTCTCTCTCTCTCTCATTCTCTCTCACTCTCTCTCACTTTCTCTCTCTCTCTCTCTCTCTCTCTCTCTCTCTCTCTCTCATTCTCTCTCTCTCTCTCTCTCACTCTCTCTCTCCCTCTCTCCCTCTCTCTCTCTCATTCTCTCTCACTCTCTCTCTCTCTCACTCTCTCTCTCACTCTCTCTCTCTTTCCATCGTGACTGTCCATCCATCACTGCCCTCATCAGTATTCTGACACCCCAGGGGCGGTGAGCGTGATGGCAGCATCAGCACCGCTGTGGCCACTCTGCCCCCAGTGACCCCCGGATGGGCACTGGAATGGCCTCAACGCAGCCTCTCTCCACAGTAAAACGTTACATAAAATCAACAATGACAACAACAACAACAACAACAAAAGTGAACAAAAGTGAACACCAAATAAGCTAATTTCTCCTGGGGGATCCTTGTCTTAAACGGCGCAGCGGAATGCAGCAGTTGGGCGTATGGGCTGAGTGAAATGGACCATCTGCTGAACTGGCGCTTTCAGTGTTCGGTGTTGGCTGGGGGGGGGGCACAGATGCGTGGAGATCCGCAGCGGCAAGGTGCCATGACATTATCATGAAGACAATGCGTTTCACAATGGAGCTTTTTTATGATCACTGGGCACAGGTCTAACCCTGTCTCCCACACACACACACACACACACACACACACACACACACACACACACATCCTGCAGTAAGTGAAGGTGTGGGAGGGGGAGATTGGCTGGGAAAGGTTACAGTGTCCTCCTGGTATACCACAAAGGCTCTTAGATGATAGTGACTTTGATGTTTCAGGGGAGTGATAGGATTCCTGGGCCAAGAGGTTGGCAAATGGTCGCTGGTCGAGGAGACCTTTTATGCCTTGGTCTCCTGTAAGCAAAGCCACTGAAATCTCCAGGCTATAACTCAGACCTTCATAAAAATCTGCCCTTATTCCTTTAATACCATCACCACCGACAGCACTTTGAAATATGCATTAAGCTGTTTTTGTTTTTTTTGTCTGCCAGAACACAACAATAACAACACGACAATAACAACACGACAATAACAACACGACAATAACAACACAACAATAACAACACGACGATAACAACACTGCCTCATAAGTGCCTCAGGGGGGCGTTCTCAGAGCCCTCACAGTCAAAAACACTGCTTCTTAATCAGACGCAGGACGTCTGAAAGTGCTGCCAGGCCCAATGACTTTGATCATCCGTTCCTGTGGGGCGAGACAATGACTGCTCAAGGCGTCCCAGCAGGGCCAACCCGATTCGTCACTGTCACCTCGGGCCACTCACATCTCTCTTGAAGCCCTCTGGCAGCGCGGCGCCATGCTAACATCAACAATAATAACAGCAGCAGCAGCAGCAGCAGCGGTGGCGGCGGAGGCACACAACACAGCGCTGACGGTGACTGCTCGAGCATTCATCAAGGCCCCGCCAGCATGATACAGGATATAATAAGTCTCTTTGGGAGACGAGGGGAAGACTCCAGAGTCACCGTTATCGTGCGATCACTTTAAACTCCCATCACTGTCATCATCCACATTGCCATCACCCTGATCGCACAACGTGATAGTCATCATCATTGTCTTCATCATTAGTCAACACCATCACTATTATTATCCTCACCATCATCAATGTGTCCATCATCATCAGCATCATCATCATCATCATCGCTGTTGTCATAATCATCATCATTGTTGTTGTCGTAATCATCATCACCTTCATCATTGTTGTTGTCATAATCATCATCGTCATCATCATCCCCTTCATCACTCTTTATAGCTCTGTTCTTCATCCCCCTCCCATACCACCATAGCCCATCATCATCATCATCATCATCATCATCACATATGGCCGTCTCCTCTCTACCTCAGAGCCCAGTGTTGTTGGCCCAGTGGCAGTAGGGTCTCAGCTCAATAGGCAGAGCTGGCCAGGCTGAGTGCACTGCATTAGAACGCTGGAAAACTCAATAGCAATTACTGTGGAGGCCACGGGCAGCCTTGACAAAGTAGTTAGCATCCTCCATGGGGCGACTGCAGGGATCTTCATCAGTGGAGCAGGACGTGGTGGTAGTGGTGGAGGTAATGGGGTTAATGGGGTGCAATCAGCACGCCTGCACCAGCTCCCCCACTAGCCCCAAAAAGATGTAGCAGTATCTTCTCAGTCGATACCAAGCTTCCCTCTCTCCTCCAGTCCCCATCATTCATGCATCACTTCCTGCTTTCATTGTAGAAGTCAGGCACCCCTAGTCAGAGCACTCTCTCTCAACCCTGAGAGATTCATCTGCGTCTCCTCTGTCCAGATCCCCTCCTCCTCTTCCTTTTTCCTTTCCTTTCTTCCTCTTTCCCTCCCTACTCCCTCCATCCCTCGCTCTTTCCATTTCATAAGTGTCCCCACACTCATTGCCCCCCCACCCCCACCCCACCTGCCATCCTACTCTGAAAGATTCAGCAGCATCTCTTTAGTCAATCCCCGAGTTTCCTCCTCTCTCTCACTCTCTCTCTATCTCTCCTCCTCCTCCTCCTCCTCTCCCATCTCCTCCTTTGCTCTCTCTCTCTCTCCTCCTCTCCTATCTCCTCCTCTGCTCCCTCTCTCTCCTCCTCCTCCTCCTCCTCCTCCTCCTCCTCTCCCATCTCCTACTCTGCTCCCGGTCTGCTCCTGCATTCTGGAGATAAGACGGCAAGCGAATCCGCAGCTGAATATGAAAATGCGCCGTGCAATGAATCTTCACCTGATAGCACTGCCGCTCCACTCCTTGTCTCTTCTCGTCCCTCTCTCTCCCTCTCTCTCTCTCTCCCTCTCTTTCTCTCTCTCTCTCTCTCCCTGTCTCTCTCTGTCTCCCTGGCTCACGGGGCTTGGATGCGTCTCTGCGTCTCTGGCGATGCAGGCCTTGATACCAGCTCTGTTTTCTGGCGCCTCCGTACGGCTCGGTTCAGGGGCTCTAATCAGTTGGACTCGAGCTGATTGCAGATTGCAGCTTTGAGCATCGAGACAGGCCACACATGGGGAGGATACTCAATAAGCTGAACTGAACGACAGGGGAAAACACAGAACGGCACGTGAATCCAATGTCAGGCAAAAGCAACAATGTGACATACTTATCGTAGTTTTTGGCCGAGAGGTTTGTGGTGTGAATATGCAATAAGGGATTAAACTTGAAATCTGTACACTAAAACTGTCAGACCTTTGATGAATTAGAGACCGAGCTTCCTCTTAATGTTACTGGAAAACCCTGCAGCAACACACTCACTGGGAATGACATGTCTCTCCACTGCGACAGTCTGCAGTCCCCATCCTCTCTTTAGTATGCATGCATTTACCCATCACCTGTTTGTGATCTCTCCCTCTCTCTCTCTCTCTCTCTCTCTCTCTCTCTCTCTCCGTCCGACGCCTCCAAGAAGGACGTCCCGGCGGAGGACTTTGACATCGACATGGACGCCCCTGAGACTGAGAAGGCAGCGGTCGCCATCCAGTCCCAGTTCAGGAAGTACCAGAAGAAGAAGACCGACGACAAGTCCTAGTTGCCGCGGCGACGATGCGGCGGCGGCGTGCCCGTGGGCCATGGCGACGGCGATGATGACAATGGCCAGGGCGGCCGCCGCCACGGGCCAGTGAGCTGGCACGGCGTGATCCTGCATGTAAAAGAATTTATCCTGTACAGACTCCACAGGCTGGGGGCTCCGAACCAGGGGTGGGGGTGGGTGGGGGTGGGTTGGGTGGGGTTGTGGGGGGACCGGGGATGGGATAATGGGAGGAGGGGACGTAGTGTGGAATAGGGGGACTTAGACTGTAGCTCTATCCGATCACTGACATGTCTGTGAACTTCCATAAGTAACCTATTATTTGATTGCTGTACCAATAAATTATGGACAAAAAAAATGTGATAAATTTTTCTCTTCTTCTTCTTCTCTCTGTGTCATCATTTGGGTTCCTGGGCTGTTGTTCCACACCACCACACCACACACCACCACACACCACCACACACCACACCACACACCACCACACACCACCATACACCACCACACACCACCACACACCACACCACACACACCACCACACACCACACCCACACACCACCACACACCACCACACACCACCACACCACACCACCACACACCACCATACACCACCACACCACACACCACCACACCACACACCACCACACCACACCACACACCACCACCACACACCACCACACACCACCACACCACACACCACCACACACCACCACACCACACCACCACACACCACACCACACCACACCACACCACACACCACCATACCCACCACACCACACACCACCACACCCACACCACCACACCACACACCACACACCACCATACGATCACACCACCACACCGCACCACACACCACACCACACACCACCATACGATCACACCACCACACCACACCACACACACCACCACACCACACACCCACACACCACCACACCACCACACACGACCACACCACACACCACACCGATCACACCACCACCACCACCACCACACCACACACCACCACACCACACCACACGCCACCACACGATCACACCACCACACGATCACACCACCACACCACACCACCACACCGCACCACACACCACACCACACCATAGCCTACACCAGACAGTAGCTTTACCTCAGAAAACAATCTCAAAGCAAAAACAGCACTGCAAATGGTTGACATTTTAGTCAAATTCCATTTCAAAGTGTGAATCCCTCTGGGAATAAAGGAGAAAATAATACCCAGAAAAGATGGGGGAATGGAGATGTGTGTCTGTGCGCACACACGTGCTTGTATGTGTGTCAGTGTCTTTCTGAATGTGTTCTGTGTGTGTGTGTGAGAGAGATAGGGAGACAGTGTGTGTGTGTGTGTGTGTGCAGTCTGTGGCGAGAGCTTTGGGGCCCCCTTTGATGGATCGCTTTAGTGCGCGTTCCACTGTGCAGCATGAAGACCCCTCTTCCCCACAAAGCACGCTAAAAATAGCCCATTCTTTCAAAAGAGTACTGCTGAATAATTCCCTGCTCCACCACTGTGCCACATTCTCCAGTGAACAATCCTCCTAATTGATTTACGTCTTTATTGAATTCCTCTCGGGCCGTTCCCGCTGCCGCAGAGAAGCGGAAGAAAATGGCTCCGTCTTCTGCTCCCCGGTCTCGATTGTGTCCAAAAAGTGCCTCCCCTCTTGTCCTCTCTTCCTCCTTTGGTGGAAGTTAAGTACGCATTTGCCCTTTTACAGACTAATTAGACTGGAACATACTGAGGTCATATTATTGCCTCTCAGTAGGAAGAAGCATTTACATTGGCCTCACCGAAAGTCCTCATTAATAAAACATAATAGATACAGGCCTTTTTAATAGCTGAATGCATTGCTATTGGCCAGCTAAAACCCCTCACGGCATTATGTATCATAGATAATTCGATGTGTTATAGTGTTGTTATTTGTGATAATGTATAATTCATTATTTGAATATTAAGGAGTCATGGAAATTCACATGCCGTCATGGCACATGCTGTTATTTCTAATGAATGGGCAATAATATATTATGAATACTCTTACTATGCATTATAGATGCAGCGTTGAGCTCTGTGTTACTGATGTTTGCACAAATGATATAGTGTGTGTCGTCCCCCATGTCAGGCCTTCATGAAAGATGCAGCAGGAAAAAGCATTGTAGTCTACGGCAAGGGCCAAGAGTATTTGCTAAGAGCGGCATCGCACAAGCACTCTGAGAATGAGAATGTTCTAATGTTCTAGAGATGGCCCTATTGGATGGCCCAAGAGCATCAGATGCACTGGTTTCTGAAACATTCTTTATTTTCAGTTATATTTTTCAGCATCTTATGCAGAGTCTTTACTCCAGAGTACTTGTTCTCTAGAACATTCTAAATGAAGAGTCTTTTCAGAGGATTGTGTTGCTGTGCAGCATTTGGCTCATGGTCTGAGGGAGGCTCCACACCAGTGTGTGTGTGTGTTTTCTGAAACATTCTTCAGGGTTACATCAGGCTGTGTTCTTGAGACGGCTCTCCTCTTCTCTGGGATAATGAGGTCACCTAAGGAGCCCAGTTGGACTCGGGGAAAGGATAATGGGGTGGCACCAGATCGGAGAGTCATTAACAAGATTAAAGTGCTTTTCTTTGCCAGTCACTTGTGATTTCTTTGCGAGGGTCGGCCGTGAAACTCTGACCCTGTCCGTATTGATCGGCTCCTTTTGATGGACTCTGCGGCCCGTGTAAGCCAGAGGAGATCAAAAACACACCGGGTCTGAACCCGTGCTAAACATCTGGCATGGGAGACAGCCGGAGCTGGTCTGAACCCGTGCTAAACATCTGTAACGGGAGACAGCCGGAGCTGGTCTGAACCCGTGCTAAACATCTGGCACGGGAGACAGCCGGAGCTGGTCTGAACCCGTGCTAAACATCTGGCATGGGAGACAGCCGGAGCTGACTCCCAAGTCCAGTATGCAGCAAGGCTTCTACGCCCCAAGTTTAGGCATATTGAGAACAATTTCATCCAAGATGGTGTCCACGTGAGTGTAACAGTATCCAGCTGGTACGTAGCAGTGCAGTGCAGTGTGTATGTTGTGTAAACCTCCCTCCTGATGCTCCAGTGAGAGAGCTAGCAGCCTGGGCTTTTATCTCAAATGCTAGCAGGCTTGACTCCTGATCCCAGGTGCTGCAGTTTGCACGTACAAGTCCGGGCGAGTGCAGGGCTAGGATTCGATTTTTTACAGTCTTTCATGTACTCTCCAAGTAGTTTCAGTGTGTGTTCATGCTATAATAATGTATATCCCACCACACACACACACCACAGTACAGAGCTTTTACACTCACGCGTCCACACACACTCACTGGACGATACAGAGAGAGAGAGAGAGAGAGAAGGTGGAGAGGTGCTGCTCTGAGTACGGAGCTCCTGAAGGTCATCTCTCCCCATGCAGACATGTATTATTTACAGACAGTCTCCCTCCCACGCAGCAGCAGCGGCAGGCTTCCCACTAGACCACCACAGGAGACGGGAGGGAGGGAGGCCGACCACCGCGGGGGCTGCTAGAGAGCTACGTCCGCCTGGGCTAATGGGAGGAGGGAGAGGGAGCGAGAGGGGGGGTGGAGGAAAGAGAGAGATACTTGTAGAATGATTAAACAGTGAGATGGAGACAGAGAGAGAGAGAGAATGCCAGAAGGGGAGATGGAGGGAGAGAGAGAGAGCTAGAATGATAAAGAGTGGTCAGAGGAAGAGAACAAGACAGAGATGGAATTACAGAGAAAAAATGTGTTTTATCCTAATGTCTATACCTATGGGGTGATCATATAGCTCTGCTATTCTTAACGTGTGTACGTTAAGCGCGACGCAAGGCTTATTCTTATCTTACACCCAATAAAGTGATGCATTTTTGGCATGCACTCCACACAATACGCATTAAACCTTGTGCCCAGTGGCTATTAACGACATAATGAGTGGTCTGGCTCATGATCCAAAAATTGCTATCTTACACCCTCTAATGATCATTACGCCACTGACCAAGAACAACCTGGTCTATGTATAGCGAAAGGCACATATAAAGTACAGCTGAAGGCAATGTCACAAGATGTAGGCAGCCCTTAGCAGGCTATGTTTTAGATGGTAACCTCTTATCAGTCAATAATGAAAGTAAATAACAATGTAGAACTGGTTTGTCGTTGCCTATGAGAGCACGGTGAAGTTAGTTTCATTATGCCTATAAGTTCAAATAATAGGTGAGTGCAGATGCATGTAGGCTATACTCTGCTAGTGACAAACAGGTTTTAGTAAAGCAAGATTTAGCAGAATCCCTCTGTTTTATATATGAACATCTCCCATGCAAACAGATTCCTTCAAATGTGCCGCTGAGTGTCTAAGTACCAATGCGCTGTTTGAAGTTGCGCTGCTTGCTGTTAAAGGGAATGGCAGATGTCACTCTTATTGGTTTAAAGGATGTCACACCCAAAACACACCCATGATGACTGATTAAGAAACAGTAGAACAACCCTTTTGGACAATGCGCCCGGTCTCTGATCACCAAATCACACCTTTAAACACCCTTAAAGTTTACAGCTCTGACCATGTGTTCTGATCACTATAATAGAGCCCTATATCCAGTCATATACAGTCATGCTAATACAGCAGCCCTTTGAGCAGAGAGAACAGGGGGGAGTGGGAGTGAGACAGGAAGAGAGAATAAATGTAATTTGTGTTTAGAGAGAGAGAGACAGGATGTTAGGAGACGGGAGACTAGCACACAGCTGATAAGGAGGAGCAGCTCCACTCACCACCGAGACCACATGGAAGGAGGAGTAGAGAGGAGGCAAGAGAGACTGACACAGATTGAGATAGAGAGAGAGAGAGAGAGAGATTTATCATCTTATCATTGTCATCTTATCATTGTTTTTTATTAGTATAATTATTATTAATGTCTCCTATTTTGATTATTCCATGTTTTTTTGTTTTGTTTTTGTTCTTAATGCTTTGGCAATATTGTAACTTGAACAGTCATGCCAATAAAGCCCAATGAATTGAATTGAATTGAGAGAAAGAAAGAGTGGCGAAGATAGATCGATGAAGGAAAAGGTGAGGGAGCAGGGGGAATGATGTTCAGTATTGTTTTTGTTGTGTCAGGTGTGTCTCGCCAATAGAAATGAGTCTGTATTCGAAGCATCAGTAAAGCCTATTTGAGTTGAATTGAATTTAACTGGAAGAATGAGAGAGAGAACCTCTGAATAGTCAGAGAGAGAGGGGGATGGGGTAAGTGAAATGAGATGTCAAATATGGTCAAGAGAGAGGGAGAAAGAAAGGGTGCGGGTGAATGACTGGCTGAGAGGGGGAAAGAGACAGAGAGAGGGAGAGAAAACATGAACTGAGGTCAGAGATGGACAAGTCAGAGAGAGATAGGCCATATATGACCATATGTCATAGAGAGAGAGAGAGAGAGAGAGAGGTGGGGAGATAGAATGACAGGCTAAAATGGAGAAAGAGAATGTAATAATTTACAATGTAAACAGGAGAGGGGGGATGGTGAGAGAACACAGTAAACATGTATATCCAGAATGATGGAAGAGAGAGAGAGAGAGAGAGAGAGAGAGAGAGAGAGAGAGAGGGAGGGAAAAGGGAAAGAGAGAGACTGTTAGTATAGGGACCGGGAGACTAAATAGCAGTCAAAGAGTAATAGCAGCTGTATTAGGGTATTAGTAGTTGTAGTAGCAGTAGTGATAGCAGTAGTAGCAGTAGTAGTAGTAGTAGTAGTGGTAGTAGTAGTAGTAGTAGTAGTGGTAGTAGTAGCAGTAGTAGTAGAATAATAGTAGTTATAGTTAAAGTACGTAGTAGAGAGGGTCATTCCCTCCCAGCTCTGCTTTTGACAGGCACAGTATCCCCACAGAGACCAGGCAGACCTCCCAAACAGCAGCAGCCTGGACTGTGAAAAACATAGATGAGAAGAGAAGAGGAGAGCAGGGAAAAGGTGTGTAGAGGACAGGAGAGGGGGGTAAGAGGAGAGGATAAAAGAGAAGAGAGGAGAGGAGGGGAAAGAGGAAAAGAGGAGTAGAGAAGAGGAGATAGGCAGAGAGGAGTAGAGGATAGGAGAGAGGAGTGTAGATGAAAGTAGAAAAGAAGAGAGGAGAGGATAGGAGAGGGAAGGGAAGGAAAGATGAGATGATAGCTGAGAGGAGAGGACTGGAAAATAAAGGAGTATAGAGAAGAGAGGAGAGGAGGGGAGAGAGGAAGAGATGAGGAGAGAGAAGTGTAGAGAAGAGAGGAAAGGAGAAGAGACGAGAGCAAGGCTCAGACCCCCTCAGGGCCTTGGCAGCATGGCCAGCCGGTAACTGTGTCATGACTACCAGGAGACCTGTGTGTGTGTGTGTGTGTGTGTGTGTGTGTATGTGTGTGTGTGTGTGTGTGTGTGTGTAAGAGAGAGAGAGAGAGAGAGAGAGAGAGAGAGAGAGCACTGTCAAACCAGCTTTTTATCTCAAGAGGGGCCACACACATTAGACACACACACACACACACACACACCACAGCATTGCCCAGTTACCTAGATTGTAGGAAGAGCAGGTCATTCTATTTCAAGCCCAGTCATTAGGAGCAGGTAAAGTGGTAATGTCCTGCATATCAACAGGGGCCTGAGCACACCCTCAACTCACATCTCAACCCCTCAGCCCTGTGTGCAACCCTTGCACACATTCACGGAGAGCACTGCACACTGCTGCTAAATCTATTGACTGTGTGTGAGTGCATGTGTGTGAATAAGAGAGAGAGCCTGTGGGTGTTTTTGAGTGTCTGAGTATGTATTAAATGTGTGTGTGTGTGTGTGTGTGTGTGTGTGTGTGTGTGTGTGTGTGTGTGTGTGTGTGTGTAGAAGTGCTAGCCATACCATGCAATGCTACCCTCACACACCTAATATCAGCTTATACATGAGGTTTTAAGAGGCTCTATATTTCTCCAGGTGACATAAAAACACCAAACACTGCCATCCGCATCGAAGGACCTTATTCATACACAATACCTTCGGCTTTGAAAAACAAAAGATTGCAAGGCTAACAGAAAAATAAGGCTGTGTAATAAACATTACCCTGTAGCCCGATTTGTTCAGGGATATTTCCTTGCACTACTGCACTGGTAATTCGTTTAAAAATCAAATAAATAAACAAATAATTGCAACACCTGTTCAGGGAGAACCATGGGGAAAGATGGCCAATCACAAACAGGAAACACTAAAGATGGTCAATCACAAACAGGAAACACTTAGGTGGCTGTAGACTGGAACAGGAAACACTTAGGTGGCTGTAGAATGGAACAGGAAACACTTAGGTGGCTGTAGACTGGAACACTGGAACAGGAAACATGTAGGTGGCTGTAGACTTTGGTAGGGAACTAACACTGATTTTGTCCAGAACGCACAATGTTCTGGAGGGGATACATTATGGTTATGGTTTATCAAATGCTGATACACACACACACACACACATCAGAGACATGACCGTAAGACACTCAACACACACACACACACACACGCACACACACACACACACACACACACACACACACACGCACATAGGGTTGAATAGGGTGATTATGTAGGCTATTGTTCATTCCCAGCTGTGGTCTTTTTGTGGCTGTCCAGTCAATCCAGTATTAGACACATGACATTGCATTCTTATCCAAAATGATCTGGTTACATTGTGCTTAATCCACTGTCAAATCTCCAAAAGGTCAAATCTCCAAAAGATCCCCACCCTGACTCTGGTTATATTAGCTGCACAAATGCACAGAATTAGCAATGATGATGATGGTGATGATGATGTTGTTGATGATGATGTTGTTGATGATGATGATGATGTTGATGATGATGAGGATCATGGTGATGATGATGATGGTGATGGCGAGGCTGCCGCTGAAAAATATGATGATTATTATTATTGTTATTATAATTATCATTGTCATTATTATTACGAACCTAGTAGGCCTCGTGGCACCTTTTGCAGTATTGTTTTTTCTTTAGGATAGGTACAATTTATGTTAATTTACTGCATCTTGCCCATCCACACATAATGAATGGCCTAACAGTTATTCAGTCCTTGCCACTGAATAGGGTCCCCTTCTTTCAGCTGTGCCAATATCTGATAACCTGATGAAGCGAACTTACACCCTAATCAATTACCACTCAGCTCCTGCATAAAAGAGCTGTGCAGGCTTCTCTCGAGGGCAGAGATTAAGCTCCGTCCTCAAACTGAATTCCACTCTCAATAGAAAATGTTTAATTCTAAATGGTGTTCAGTACTGGGGTGTAGCTAAATCTTTCTTCCTTGAGAAAGCCGCCCTGTCAGAGGGAAAGGAGGGAGAACTTTCGCTAATGCCGAAACTGCTCAGCATTTTAGGCACTTGACAAATCGGCACTCTGGAGCCGACACAGACCCAACCGGCTCCAGCGCTTAACGCCGTGGCCACATTTGTGGGAGGGAGGGATGGAGAGAAAAGGAGGGAGAAAGAGAGAAAGAGGTGACAGAGGCAAAAAGGGAGAGACAAATCAATGGAGAAAGAGGGGGAAAAAGGCAGAAAGAAAAACAGATAGATAGAAAGAAAAGACACAGTAGGAGAGGGTGAATGAGAGAAAGAAAAAGAGTTAGATAAAAAGACAAAAGAGATAGAAAGAAAAAGACAAAGACAGAGTATTTATTTCAGTTGCTTATCCAGTGAACTGCAGCGTCGTTTAGCCTCTCCACATATCAACTGCTAATTCAGCAAATAGATTAGCTCACAATGAAAACTCCATCATCGTGGTGCTCAACATGAATCATGATACGCCTATCAGCAAATGGGAATTGCTACAACCATTCATGATTCATCACATTAAAAAGCTTCAGAATTCACTCAGCACCATTAATGCAATGTCATACTACAACGTTTGCAAAATAATTATTCCATGTAATGTGATTTAAAATTAACCTTATTGTACCTACTGTTTGCTTAAATGATACTACTACCTGAGTTGACTTAGCTTGTAATAGTATGCAAGAGCACTTAAATTGCTTTGTGCAGGTACAGTACAGTGCCTTCCCTTCGCGTGCTGGTCTTGTTTTGAGCCGCAGTGGCGGTAGAGCTTGTAGCACGGCT
The DNA here is from genome assembly GCF_017589495.1 of Alosa alosa. NCBI lineage: Eukaryota > Metazoa > Chordata > Actinopteri > Clupeiformes > Clupeidae > Alosa > Alosa alosa. Next base: position 26,513,619 of record NC_063203.1, read on the forward strand.
AGCTCTGCTACAGACGCACGCTTCTCCAGAGAGCCCAACAGCATCCTCTGCTTGTCTGTGACTGTGAGCCGCAGGGCCGGGCTTTGAGCTGGGTGCGTTTGCTGTGAGTGTTTTCCTCCTGCCTGCAAATCCCCTTACATGGAAAATCCTAGGAGACTACAGGAGTCGGTGTGCTACCAAACCCTTTCTGAAAAACTTACCAGGAAGGCACTGCTTTCATATCTCCCCCTTTTACCTCGTCCCTTTTCCTGTTCTTTTATTCAACCTATTTTTCCCCTGACAGGCACATACAAATTTAATTCTAGTGCAATTAAAATCCCATGACTGAAATCTCAGCATCAGCATCATCACCACACCGTCACACTGTGCCTCTCTCCATTATCATCATCCTATACACACCCCAATCATAGCTGCTGCTGGGGTGGATTCGGCACCTTATATGGGCCTGGTCCAGCTTTAATCAGTTGTCTCCCTGGGTGGTTGCGGTTCAGCATACGCCTCAGATGGAGAAGTCTTCTAGAAGCTTCTGCTGTAATGGCTTCACAGGCTCAGCCAGACGGAACCTGATCACATGGAGCGGGTAGAGTTACTGCGCTCGCCACCAATGTCCTGCACTGACAGGTTTATTCAACCATAAAAGTATTTAACTACCTGACCCCGCCGTAACCGCGGTAGCAACCACCGCCACTGCTGCTCGGGCTAACCAATTAAACCGCCAGCCTCAGGCAACACCGAGAGGGTTAATCTTTCTGTGGATGTCTCGCCCGTGGTCAATCAGGGTTAGTGCTCTGTCAGCCTCCCCTACGTACATATCCATCAGGGCTCTCTCGACGACAAGGTCTGGGCTCAAAGCAGACCGGAGATGTGAATCTGTGATTGACAGTGATGACAGATGGCAGATGGTCTGTGGGAAGCCTTGTCATTCCTACTGGCAACTAAGTCAGCAACAAAGTTGCAGAAGTAGCCTAGCAACCACCTCTGGGACCTCAACTGAGCTGATGGGCTGGATGCTGCAGAAGGAGAGATGGAAAGAGAGAGAGAGAGAGAGAGAGAGGGGGGAAGAAAAAGAGGTTAGAAACTTAATCCGTTAAATCCAAAAAATAAATTCTGAGGCTTTTCCCAAAGTCGTCCAAGTTGGCCTGAAGCATGGGTCTAAGCCCTTGTTATATTTGGGTCAAACATTCAGAGATCTCTCAAGGTGTGCAGCCTCAAAGATACACACAAATGAGGACTGAAGCCAAGAGAGACGTTGTAAAAGAAATCTAAATTAGTAACTCATTTCTCATACATTTTATGAGGCGACACTTGACACAAAGTTCATTAAGTACATAAAATAGACTGAACTAACCCGATTACTCATACACTTCAGACACTGAGTTCATAATTGTCCCCATGGGATAGCAGCATACAACTATGGTACAGTTATTCAAGTTCCACTTGACGCCTCCATAGCTGCCATGGCAGGGGGCTCTTCTGCAGGAGTGAAGAGTAATGAGGTATTAATGAGATCTCCGAAATGAAACATGCTCTCCCCGTGGTGCATAGCACAACAGATGCTGACATGTAGATATTCAGAACGTTCTTCTGAACCAGTGAAGAACGGACAGACAGACTGCCAAACATACAGTACATCACACAGGGAAACACAAGACCTGACACACAAATATCCCGTTCCCCGGACTCGGAAATGGCAATATGTTGATAAGAAACTGTTTGGTAGGAGCTCTACCACCACCAGCAGACTGCTGCTGGGTTTGATAGCGCTCAGCATTCAGGAACAATTTGTCCCATTTTAAAAGGCCTTGGTCTGCAATCAAAATGAGCATTGAACAAGGGAGTGTTCCTCCTGCAAAAGAATTACCAGGCTTCAGTGGGCAAATAAAATGCTTTGTTTAGGGCGACTTGTGTGCTGGAATTGGAACACGTTGTACTTTCCCCATGACAGCTCTCCACCAGACTCTTAGGAGTGTATGGGCTGTTCAGCCCTGGGGCACAAAGCAGGTACTTCAGCACAGTCACTACAGCAGGGCACATGGAGATCTGGACTCACCTGAAAACACCAATGAGCTGTCAATTCAACTTTCAAACAATCCAAATGAAATTGCTTTACCACTTACATGATCAGCTTCAGAAGGGACCCAAAGGACGTTTTTGGATATTGCACCAGTACAGTATACAAAGAAATGTACTACATTGTCTACACACACATAAACACAAACACATAAACAGAAACAGACAGAGGCTGTTTATGGTGTACAATTATTGTTATAATTCAGTTCTATTTAGTCTGTTAATAATATTGGTCTTTGTTTAAGGCTATTCGATTTTACTACTATTATTTGTTGTTTATTGATGTTATTCTATGTTACTTTGAACAAAATCATTGGATAAATATCATAAACATAAGCATAAACATAAACAAACATAAACATTTGAACTTTACCATTCAGAGCAGATTACTGTAACTGCTTTGAAAGAGTTCCTTCATCTGCCTCCGCACTGTAGTACCAAACTGGGACAACTGCTACCACAGCATCGACTGCAGGTTGGACAGCCCACATCTGACCAGTGCAGGGAGCCCATGGAATGGGGCTTTTCAGGTGACTGAGCACAGGAAGGGGAGATATAGACTGGGAGAAAAAAAATCTATAATTTGAAAGTCCATTTAATTCTCTCCAAACCCCAGCACAGCATTTACAGAGTCCCCCTCAGGTATGGGCAGCCCTTACATGGGCACTTTGAGGACACACACACACACACACACACACACACACACACACACACACAGCAGTCCATTTCACAGGGGGATATTATTGGAGAATTAGCTAATTTAAAAAACTACAGAGTAAAACAGATTCTGAGGAAGGCTTTGCTGGAGAAGGTGTTCTAGTTTTCCCCAAAACATTGTGTGTGTGTGTGTGTGTGTGTGTGTGTTCCTTTTTTCACTCTCTTTCACTCTGTATGTGTGTATGCATGTGTATGTGTAGGGGAGGTTTGAATCAGTGCTTTGTTTGAAGACTATTTTGTCAACACCAGAAGAAACCTCTATTAAAGACAAACAAAAAATAAAATCCCCAGCACAAGGCAATTTACGACAGCGATTCCCAAAGTTCTCTGACACGGCAGAATAAATCCTCTGGCCGAACTGGCCAAGCCTTCAAGGTCAAGCTTTCTCCATTCGTGACGAATAACACACAGGGGTCCTAAAAATCTCCCAGTATCAATCTCTGCAGGCAAACGGAAGTTGTTAAACGGGAGGGGAAGTAGAGGGCAGACGTTTGGCCCCGTCCGAATAACGTCTCTTAGGCTAGGACTACCCCGGATCCGCAATTGGACCGCTGCGTTTGAATAGTCCCTAAAAATAGCTTTAGAGGACTAGTCTATTTTTTCCAAATGTATACGCTGCTATCAGATCTAATGTAGCCAGGTCCATTGATTATAGTGGAAGCTAATTGTTGCAGTAGACGCTCCGAAAACGCAATGCTCCAGTTACGCGCCTGGTGCAGCCTACCTGTTAGATGCACATCCAATATGGCTAAGTGGCTACGCATTGTACCCTGAGGGAGAGATTAAAAATCCTCTTTAAGTGCCCCTGTGCAGGACTTTAACTAAAACCCAAAGTCACAAAAGACATTTCCCAGACTGGGCTCAATGAGAATCCTGAAGGTTTCCCAGTGGTGACACAGAAACACCTTTAGCGCTTATCCAGTCCAAGATCAGCTAGCAATGCAGAGGCAGATTAAAACAAAACGGTAACAGGACTGCCCAAGACAGAACTATGGTCCGCAAAGGCGCTTTATGACTACGCTATCAAACGCTCAAACCTACTCATAGAACGTTTTAAAGCGAGATTAATGCGGCTCTTCACCAGGGGGCGTGGGGGTGGTGTGCGCTGGGTAATATGCCTTGGTGCTGCATATTTGACTTCTGGCTTCAGGAGCGTGCACAGTGCACAGTACTCCCAGCAGAGCTGTAGCAATAACAATTAAAAGGGCCTAATGAAGAGCGATGCAGGGTGGCCACGCAGGTCCAATCAGGGGCTAGCAAATCCCATCCCAAGCTCAATACCTCTGCGACGCAATGGGCAGCCACTATAACTCTTGTGACAGTCTGGTCATTGGGAAGGACTCTTTTTTTTCTCTCTCTCGCTCTCCTTCTCTCTCTATTTCTATCTCTTTCTCTCTCTCTCTCTCTCTTTCTCTCCCACACCAACCCCTTTCACGCTGTCTTCTTTCTCTCTTGCTCTCTCGAAGTGCTTTATTTATGAGGGCAGTTAAAAACCGCAGAGCGAAAATCTGTGTGTAAATCTGGCGGCGTGAGGGCTTAATTTGGTGTGCACTTCGGGGACCACGGGCTTAAGTGAAGGCAGTGGCGATGACAGCGGTTCGTCGCCGGTCAGTGATAAATCTGAGGCTGCTTCTTTGATTTGGGATCCATCTCCAAGGCTCTGAAGTATGTGGTGCAACTGTATCGTGCAGTAACACTACTCGCAATCTGTTTCACAAGCCCGACATGAGCTTGTCATAGATTAGAAGATGGCCTTCCCTGTTGGTATGTACAGTCTAGACAGTCAAATGAATTATACTAGTCACTGACTTGGCAGCATTGAGTCTTGACAGCTCTGAATTTTGAATCCAAAAATAGGCTTTAGTAATTGCTTTAAAAATTGCAAACAAAATAATTTGAAACATTAAAAAATATGATAACATCAAATTACGAAACATTTAACATTTTAATTATGAAAATAACCAACAATGATCCCATAACCCGGTTACATGCCTGGAATCGCACAATGAACACGGCCTGTGGCAGAGTGTGATGGCCGATCTGATTGTTGTGTGATGCTGGTGATGGCTGATCTGATTGTTGTGTGATGCTGGTAAAGGCTGATCTGATTGTTGTGTGATGCTGCTGGTGAGTGGGATGGCTGATCTGATTGTTGTGTGATGCTGGTGAGTGTGATGGCTGATCTGATTGTTGTGTGATGCTGCTGGTGAGTGTGATGGCTGATCTGACTGTTGTGTGATGCTGGTTATGGCTGATCTGATTGTTGTGTGATGCTGGTGATGGTTGTGTGATGCTGGTGATGGTGGTGTGATGCTGGTGATGGCTGATCTGATTGTTGTGTGATGCTGCTGGTGAGTGTGATGGCTGATCTGATTGTTGTGTGATGCTGGTGATGGCTGATCTGATTGTTGTGTGATGCTGGTAATGGCTGATCTGATTGTTGTGTGATGCTGGTGATGGCTGATCTGGTTGTTGTGTGATGCTGGTGAGTGGGATGGCTGATCTGATCGTTGTGTGATGCTGGTGAGTGTGATGGCTGATCTGATTGTTGTGTGATGGCTGATCTGGTTGTTGTGTGATGCTGGTGAGTGTGATGATTGAACTGCTTGTTGTGTGATGCTGGTGATGGTTGAACTGATTGTTGTATGATGTTGGTGAGTGTGATTCCTCTGCTCTTACCTGGAAGGCTGCAAAGAGACTGCAAGAACTCGAGTGAGACCAGGTGAGTGAGTGAGATCTGGGCGGTGTCTGTGTGTGTGTGTGTGTGTGTGTTTATGTTTATGTGTGTGTGTGTGTTTTGGGTCCTTCCTCCCAAAACTGACTGAACATCACATGTGAGCAGGCATGAGTGGTGCATACGGGGCAGATGTGACAGAATTGGTGCAGAGTGATGAATCGTGATGAATCTCCTCAGTTGGGATGACTAATCGGCCCTCTTCGTCATCTCTCATTAAAGCAAATGAATTCTCCAGTCTGCTGAAGGGACTGGACCAGCCCCCCCTGCTCATTCAAAGCCTGTAGCTCAATTGACTTTCATCCATCTGCCTCCACACTTCTGCCGTGTATGGTCAGTGGCCTGACCTGTGCTGGTCAGTGGATCCCACACTCCCTTAAATAAAAGCTGCCTTGGTGCTGCTGAGGGACTGTTTTTCTGTTCTTGTCAATTTTGTGAAAAGCCCTCTCGCTTTTTCTCAGCTCACTGAGTCAGTTATGAGGGTTAATCTGCTTAATCTGTTTTGTGTGAGTGTGTGTGTGTGTGTGTGTGTGTGTGTGTGTGTGTGTGTGTGTGTGTGCGCGCACACGCATGTGTTTGTGTGTGTGTGTGCGTTGCAGGGAGGCACCATTCAGATGTCATTAAATTCAATTATAAGACTGATTGAACTTGCACACCCCCGCAAACAGCCAGGCTTCTTCCAGAGCTTTCATGCTCGGGTGCTAATTAATGCGGAGGTCCAGAGGACCGACTTCTGTTGAGGCAAGGTGGAGAGAGTGCAAAGAAAGTGCAAATTCACACATCTTCACTCAAAGATGGGTCCCACACACACACACACACATACACACACAGAGGGATTCCAAAAATGCAAAATAAAATATGAACATACATTTCATCGAATGGAGGCTATTTCATTATGGATTTTTAGATGTTTTTTTCTGTTTCTGTTTCAGTAAACAGAGCCAACCTAGTTACTGTAGTGAACCCCACGCTTCTCCCACGTGACGTCCACTTCTGAAAACCCTTTCTTTCTGTCACACAGGTGTTTTCCAATCAAGGCAATTGTAACAGTGTGTCTCCATCCATCTTTCCCCATTTTCTGTATTCTGTTATCATGAAATAGGTTGAGCTGACATATTTGTGTGTTGTACAGACATTAATGCTAAACCTCTCTCTCTCCACCCAGTGAATGGTGACATCTGCTAAGTAGAGACATTGTATAAGAAATCACATCCAGACGCAAGACCTCAGTGTGAAGAAGGCTGTTGTTGTTTGGACAGATCTGCTCCAGGTTTGTCCTGGTTCTGAGGAGTGTTGCAATTTAAGAAACATGGCAAAGTTAAATTTCAAAGATTTGGTGTAAACATTCAAGTTTAATGGTAACCATTTGGCCAGCTCCATTGTATGTTTGCGGAGAACTACCTCCTTCAACTGTTTGTATTTGCAAACGTTTGCAGAGAACTCAAGACAAACAAAAAAGTGTTTGCAAACGTTTACAAGCGATCGCCTATGTTTGGGAACTTGAACGCACCCCTGGTGCAAATGCAGAGCAGAATAAGCCTTTCTTCCAGTGGCAAGGTCGCTGCGCTGAAGCTACAATCTAATTAGAAATGGACCTTCAATCCGCTATGAGCCGTGATGTTATAAGGTGGCTTATTTCCATCTCTCTTTTTTATCACTCCCCATCCCTCTCAGTAGTACAACATTGGTTCTCCCAAGGCTAGCGGTGTAATGACAGAGAGAGAGAGAGAGAGAGAGAAAGAGAGAGAGAGAGAAGTCCTCTGCAGGAAAGGGAGGGGAGGGGAGTGCTTATCTTCATTTCTGTTAATGAGGAGAGAGGCTTGGCCCGAAACAATACCCACCATGACCTTTACACCGAGGGATTACAGTTTCTCTGCCAGGCGCAGAGCTGGAAATATTACACTTGGTTATCTGGGGTATTTCTCTCTGTAGGATGGGCGAGGGGAGGTCTAAGACTCACCGTGTGCATATTGCCTGTTCTATATCTCCTCTTGGGAGAAAGGAACTCGCTAAAACATTCTGATATTATAAACTCACACTTGACAAGACATTGATGAAAGTGTCTGTGTAAAATGACATGAAGGTAGTTTGGCAAAGTATACATGATCATCGCTGTAAACATTCCTTGTGTTAGTTAGCAGTTAGTCTGCTTTTGAATCATTGCTGACATGCATATTTGTATACTTCTGTAGCTTATACGTTATGGTTTAAATGTTCAGCACATACTATTGTCAAAATCGACTTACAAAAACAATTCCACTTCTACAGTAGCTGTGCTCCACACACTCGGCTGAGCTCAGCGAAGAATGTCACTGATGGGATCAGTCATGTGTGCCAAGCAGGAGGGCACGAGGCAGACATGCAGAACAGAGGGGTGATGTGTGTGTGTGTGTGTGTGTGTGCACTGCAAAAAATGAAATCTAACCAAGTGTTATTAATCTTATAATAAGATCAAAAAATCTATTTGGTATTGTTTTTAGTATGAAAAAACTTACCTAGTGCTCTCTCGAAAGATCATATTGACCTAATTTAAGAAGACTTATTTTAAGGAGTCTTATCAAGACAAATTTACTTAACGCACTGGCAGACAAATTTGCTTGTTTTTAGGACAAATTTGCTTAACGCACTGGCAGAAAAATGTGCTTGTTTTCAGGGTGAGATGTCTTAATATAAGTCAAACTTTTCTTAAATTAAGTCATATGATAAGGTAAGTCTCTTTATACTGAAAACAAAACAAACTAGTTATTTTTATCTTGATATAAGACTAATAATCTTGGTTAGATGTTATTAGATAAGCAGTTTTTTGCAGTGTGGGGGGGAGGGGGTCATCACTGGTGTAAGTCATGGGTGAAGAAGAGGCGATGAGCTAAACAAACCATAGGAATGCTGTCTGTGGTTTGTGGTTGTCTGTGTCATAGCATGTCACTCAGACCTATTGAATTTCATAACTCTACAAAGATGTTTTTCAAATCTCTGCACATGTCATATTTCTCTTGTCTGACAATTCAAGCAGATTATCATGGCAGTGTGAAGAAAACAATATTTATAGTTGATATAATATTAGTATATTAAGGAAAATGTTTTGCAAAAGAAAAAAAACTGGGTTGTGTGAGGTAGTCAAAATCCGTGTCCTTCTAAGTAAAATCCCAGGATGCAACCAGTAGACTGCCTCAAGGTGTCTTCCAGCATCTTCATACTTGACACCAATCCAATCTCACACCATCCCACACAGGCAGTCACATTCACAGGTTGGTCCTCAATGTGTGTGTGTGTGTGTGTGTGTGTGTGTGTGTGTGTGTGTGTGTGTGTGTGTGTATGTTGAGGAAAGGGAGAGGTAATGGTTTTCCATTTTTTTGTGAAGTCTTTCCTCCTGTCAGTTCTCTTGTGTTGGACCCACAGATGAAACCATTTTAGACTGCGATGCTGAAGACATGACAGGAGCTGCCGTGTGAATAATTCACAGCACTCTGAAAGCGCCACTCCACACCGGTCCACTGGTCTCCCGGTCACACACACACACACGCTGCTCACACCCTTGACGTATCCTCTAAGACCATCACCATCCATCCATTCGTTCTATTACTCTGCAGAGGTCCACTGGAACAGTACTGTATTTAAACCGACATTTGTATCACAAGTGTTTTTTTTTATATAATTTTATTTTTTTTTATTTCAAAGACTACACAGCACCATCTGTTGGCAGTGAATGTTATTTTACCCAAACGTGAAAGAAAGAAATGGAAAAAAGAATATTAATTCAGCAAATGATGGTTTTTTTTTTGTTTTTTTTTTTGGAGTATGGCAAAGCCGTTGTTTGCAAGTAATCCTTGACAAAATTGCATCGCCCATGTCTTATATCAGTATTAAGTAAGAACCTGCACTGGTGCAAAGTCTATAAAAACATGGAAAGGAACAACAATCAGTATGAAAAGGGGTATGTGGTGTTCAGTATGTGCTGTTTCAATTCCTGCCCATTGGGAGTCTTTGTACACTGGGGAATAAAACCTAGAACTTTTTTTTTTTTTTTCCGGGCCACACCTGCAAAGTTTCAGCGTATGAAATGAATGACACATCTTATTTGCGGCCAAAGTAACGTTTCTCCCTCCGAGGGTTCTGCTGACAGGAAAAGGTTTCCTCACTTGTGCACATGCACGAGCTCACTGCCTTGCCGCAGTGGCGTGGAGTGACACACGGCACAGGACGGTATCCTGCCGACTACGCCAACAACAACAACAACAACAACAAAAAAAAACCTTCCAGTGAGCTCCAAGAAATCCCTGGTCCACCAAGTCACCTCGCGATGCCAGGGGCTGCTTCTCCACGCGCGACTCTTATCTCCAGCTCACCCACTGCACACCGCATGCCTGCCTCCCCGAGACAACATGATGGCTGCTTCACAGGCTTTCTCGTCATTGTACTGTGTGTGTGTGTGTGTGTGTGTGTGTGTGTGTGTGTGTGTGTGTGTGTGTGTTTGTGTATGTCAGAGTGAGAGGGAGATAGAGAGACCGAAAAAGCAAGTGCAAGTGTGTGTGTGTGTATGTGTGTGTGTGCGTGTGCATGTGTGCAAAATATATAGTATGGTTGTTCAAGTTCAGAGAGCAAACATTTTACAATGTTTTGAGTTTATCCATGCACAGAACTGTGCACTGGCCCTTTGGACACCTCCCTGGCTGCACCTCCAGCTTTACAGATTGTGCTAATTGTCAAACACAGATACAAGTATACTTAATAACTCAAAACAACATGGAGATCTCACACTTCCTCTACCCGGGTGATACTCTTTGTTAACTTCAGGCTGACAAATTTCCTCAAGAAGGCAAAATGTACACCCATCTTCAGTAGCATCATGACACTCGTATAAGAGACTCATAAAGTGCACTAACCCATAGTCTACTCATGGTAGTTTCTCTTCCTCCATACACAATGGTGAATGATATTAGGCTACTTCACCCACTTTTCATGTCATAAGCGTGATTCTTTATTTGTAATTATTCATCATTATTAGTTATTAGTTTCTTCAAAATTAGTCATCAATTCCTTGTCATTTTCCCATTATCCATTGTTCAATACATTCATAATTGTTAGTAATTCAGGATTTGCACTGATCATTAAATTGTTAATGAGCATATTTCATTGTTATTGCTTAATTAATTCGGTTGTATCTGTCAGTGGTTTTAACTAATTGGGTTGTACGTGCTGGCTTGTTAATTTTGGTCATCATAAATCATCAATTTCCACTTGCGGTCACAGTCGTCCAAATCACCTCTTTTCACAGTATGTATCACACAACTTACTCTGATTTCCTCCTCTTGTCTGCCCAGTGTTGGTCAAGAACATTCTAGATAAGTGTCCTTTGGAGTGAACCAACCTGTGTTGGTCAAGAACATTCTAGATAAGTGTCCTTTGGAGTGACCCAACTTGTGTTCTCTGTGGAGCAGTGAGAGGATGGAAACATGAGGAAGCGAGTACCCAGTGTCTTCCTAATCAAAACAAGATGATTGCAAACATGACTAAGGACTTTATTTTTACCAAATCATTTCTCCCTGTATTATCCACAAATAAAAATGATCTCTCTTTATATATATAGATATATTTATATATTATTAACATTATAATAATCCCCTAGTGTGACAAAAACGCTCTTTTTAGGTCTCCAGCCGTAACTATAGTTGTCATATTTTTTTTTTTTCTCAGTCCTCCATGCAGTCCGTGGAAATGTAAAAACATAACAATCTGAGCGGACTGGACAAGTTGGGCGTGAGCCTCTCTATTACTCTTCTTGTCCTCCGATCTCATTGGACGTTGCCATAGAAAACAGCAAGTCAATCATTAATCACACTCCGACATAAAAAAGTAATGAGTAAAGAATGGAATGTTGTCCCACAGAGAAGACTCGATTCCAATTCTTTTTTTTTCTGTTTTTAGATATTTTTTTTCTATTTTATATAATAATAATAATGACTATAGAATTATCCTTGATATAAATTCAAAAGTATTTTCTCTGTCAATTTAAATAAATAATTTTGGCAATCTTCATAATGGTGTTAGTTAAAATAAATGATTAATTGAGTAGAAAATCAAACTGAGAAAGAAAAGGGAGAAAAAATGTGATGAAAATAAGCAGAACAGTATGAAAGAAATATGTATAGAAAGGGATAGAAAGAGAAAGAGAGAGAGAGAGGAAAGAAGGGAAGAGAGAGAAAGAAATCAAAGAGACAGAAAGAGACAGAATCCAAAGCAAACCATCCATTTTTTCGGACTTCAGAAACATGTATGTACAACTCATTTCCTGTGTTTTTGAAAAGTGTTCCTCTTAGCAATAGAGCTCTTTTTGCTGTCCAGTTTTAAGTGCAGTCCCATGGAAAGAGTGGAGGAATCGCGGGGCATTAGGGGGGCCTGGGGCGGGGTAGGGTGGGGGGGTTTTGGGCTGAGGGTTTTTGGACGGGGGTGGGGAGGGTTGTCCTTGAGGGTAGTGGTGGGGGCTTGGGGAGGGTGGGGTGGACAGGTGCCTGTCCACCCGGGGTGCCCCCTGTGTTATACCAGGGTGTAGGACTTTGCGTAAGGGTTGTTGCTCTGTTTGAGGTGCCCTCTGGAGTCCAGCAGGGACTCCTGGGAGCTGCTGAGTTTGGCGGCCTGAGCCTGGGCAAGGTCCCCCGGCTCCCGCTGCGGCAGCGTGGAGGCTGTCCCAGGCTGCCACTGCTGCACCTCTCGGCTGGGCGGCCCCGAGGAGGACACGGGCGTGGAGTCGCTCGGGGTGGGCGCCACCGTGAGGGCCGGCCGCTTCAGCGTGCGGCTCTTCTGCGGCTCCAGGCAGGTCTGGCCAGTGGCCTCGCGGCCCGACGACGAGGAGGACGAGGACGCCGCCGCCGCCGCTGCCACGCCGCGGTTCAGCAGGAAGTCCATGCGCAGGTACGGGGGCAGGTGCACCAGCTCACCACCTGGGACAGAGGAGAGAGAAAAAGAGATGAAGAGAGAAGAACAGAGAGAAGGAGGAAGAGTAGAGGAAGATAGAGGAAGAGATAAAGATACAAGGATACAGAAGAGAGAGGAAAAAAAGAGAGAGGGAGGAACAGAAGAGAACACAAGGAAAGAGTGAAGGGTTAAAATCAATCGCCTGGCCTTTGGACTGGAGTCGGATCTGCCATCTATTCTAGTAGTTAGGGAAACACTTGTCAACAATGCTAACAAGACTCCGAACAAGGCTATAAGAACTAGACTGGACTGGACCAACACCCCCCCCCCCCCCCAATTCAGTTTGAACCTATTCATCCGCAGAGGGGACAATGAACAATGAACTCCTATCTGGATCAAACTTCAGAGGTAGGCACGGGCAACATCGGCTCCCATTTACGCAGACTCCATAGACAGCCTACCTTTGTATTGAAAGGCATTAAAACAGGAGCAGCAACTAACTTTGACATCGTTGGTATCTAAAGCTGAACACAAGTGAGAATTAGTCTTAAAATCAGCACTGGGCCTCTGCCCAGACATCCAATCACCAACTTCTGCCGTAAATTCATCTTGTCTCAAAGGACTTGCTCAGCATATCTCATCTCTGCTCCCCCTCCAAGATTTTTTTTAATTTGATTTTTTCCTTGCTTTGCACAGAGCTACTGGTGTGGTTTAATTTCTGTTCTATTCTTTTTTAATTAATCTGCAACGCGGCCAGAAAACAACCAGCTTGTAATTGGTCACTCTTTACCCACAACACAAAATAAAAACCATACGCGCCTTCATGTCAGACGCTTTATCCTCATCTCCTCATCCTACGGTCGACCTTGGAGAGTATAGCTCAATGGGAGTTAGAGAGCTCGGCGGGCACAGCGTTAATAATTCACTGTATGTCTAATTGGCTTTATTAAGGCCTGTAAATATGATGAATTGCCAGTGGCTTTAATTGAATTAAATATAGATTTAAGCTTTTCTGCTGGAGCTCGTTATGAATTTATTGCACAGAGAAAAATCCATCATCGCAGAGCTGGCCGCGGCCTTGGCTATGCTACAGGTCCCGACATTAGCCTGAAGACAGTAGACAGAAGATCTGGCCCAGATCCCACACACACCTGGCCCAGGTCTGGTCTGCATCTGGCTGGGAACTGGCCTAGATTTGGCCCAATCTCAATCTGATACAGTGTGAAGGTTATAAAGTGGTTTCAGGATTTTTGTTTTATTTTATTTTTTTGTGGTATCTGACAATTACTAGCAAATTGTTATCTGAGGTTTGACGTTGATGCTGAACAGACAGAAAGTTGGAGCTCTTGAAGAGGCATCATGTTGCCCTAGTTTTCTGTCCGTGTCTTGACACGCAATCAGTAGCATAGCGGTCGTAAATGGTTACGTGTAAGAAACTTAGCAAGGCGGTGCTCTTTAAACTGGCAGCAAGACTGAGCTAAGATCAGCCATAAAGAGACTCGGTACGTGAGCTGCTTTATGGTCTTAAGGGCCTGACAAGCCTTGCTACGACTCCTCAGCTTCCCCTCAACAAAACTGGAGCTCTTTTTCACTTACACTCAAATACAATTACGTAAAAGCAGAAGAGTGTCTGACTGACTTGTTCTGTTTGATGAGATTATTTGGCAGCGGATGGCATTTCGACTAGCATCATGCGAATGGTGCCACAGAGGACTGCTATATGCAGAGTTCCTTTTGAAGTGATAAGTAGGCAGACAGCTGTACTTCACTTGCAGAGGAGTGAACATGACTGCCTCTGAAGTGGAAATAGACAGCACGGAGGATACGACTTATGAAAACCAAAAGTGTCTGTGGCAGCTCAGGAGAGGTGCGCATACTGAGTATGTTTTCGGGGGTGAGTTTATATATCCAGGCTATTTCACCTGAGAAGGTGCTTGTTATCATCAACAATGGCGTGGACAAAATCTGCAGATAAAATGTATGCTGTTTGCCGTTATACTGTAGTTCAGACCAACTGTAAGCTACTGGAGGTTCCTACCTTTAGCCAAATACTGCTTTTGTATGCGCCTCAGTGGTTTAATCAGTTGGACATCAAACAAGAAATAACTGTTGATTGATTAGGCTGCAACTGGGTGACAAAAGACTGACCAATCAATTCCTCTCTTTCTGTGTATAATGATGACAACAACAATGGCTCAGTCTGAAAAAAGTTGTCTGCCTCCTTGGGTTGACTTTGGTGTACCCCCTTCACTTGTCTGTGGATGAGCACTGAGGACTCAAACTTCAGACTGTGTCGGGTATCACGGTGAGCCTTTTAAGAGTGGTAAGATCGATGGATGGCATCATGGTCACCCCGACCGGCAGCCTCAGTGAATGCGGCCCGGTTTCCTTCTCATTGTTTGGAGGGGCCATTCAGAGAGAGCCACACTGCGTTAGCGGCCTCGGGACAGACGTCGAAGACAGGAGAGAGAAAAGGACTCCCTCTCCCTGCCGGCTGCTTCATTGTCCGCATCCAAAGTGCCGTTTTGTTTTCGACAGACAATACCCTCTGGAACGAGAGACGGCAGGTAGCCTAAGTTTGCCCTCGTGCGTCGAGGGGGCGAGATCGACTCTCCACGGCCACTGTGTGTGTGTGTGTGTGTGGTTGCGTCCAAACAACAGCACATCAATTCACCATGAGCAGCGAAACGTGAACCCTGGGCTGAAACATGAGGCCTGTCTGGGGTTAGACCAGAACTTCCCTCTGCTCTCACACAGGGCCCAGACAGACAAGCAGGACAGTGTGTGTGTGTGTGTGTGTGTGTGTGTGTGTGTGTGTGTCCTGCAGTCCCACAGGACGAGACAGACAAGCACACAGGCATGCAAAAGAGGCATTTGGTTTTATTGTGTGTGTGTGTGTGTGTGTGTGTGTGTGTGTGTGTGTGTGTGTGTGTGTGTGTGTGTGTGTGTTGTGGTCTTCTGATGTGGGGCAAATAGGGTAACATACGCCCACTGGGAGAGTGTGGGGAGAGACGAGGTCAGCCGAGGTGATGGAACACACACGTACACACACACACACACACACACACACACACACACACGCACTATACTGTATCTCTCCTTCCTCTCCCTCTCTCTATCACACAAATACATGCAGAAATGCATAAAAGAAATGCATAACAAAAAATTCCAAATATTGCTGAATATGCTTTTTGTCTAGTTACCCATGATCCAATCCAATAAAGCATAGCTGCTTCCCTGTAAAGCGTCAGGGCATCCTAATGGAATCTGGCCCAGAGAGTGATTTGATTGGATCCAATCCTTAGCTGCCAAACCCACTATTACGCCCCCCACGTCACACACTCACACGCTCACACACAATAGGTCACACATTTAGTCAGGAACTGGAAAAAATAATAATGGGATACACCTAATAAGGAAAATGGGAAATCAATTGGAAATAAAACGATTTACCACTTTTCAGAAAATAACTTTTCAGAGAATAATACATTCCCATTTTCTCCATTAAAACTATTTAAAAAACAAAACAAAATTGCAAAATCTGTATTAATTAATATGTATATATAAGTATATATCTATACATAATATGTATACAATATGTGTATATGTATACATGTATACATTTATATATAAAATATATAAAGTAAACATTTATATATTTTAGCTTTTACTTCACATATAAAAACATATAAGTTTAAGCCATAATAAATGCAACATCTAAAGCAAAAGCGCACAGGAATGAAGATGAGAAGGAAAGCATGTTCCCGTGACCCGTACCAGCCCATGCGTGCGTGCGTCGTCGGTGCGTCTCACCAGGTCTGTGGGCTTTGGGCACGGCCATGTTCATGACGCGGCTGGCATCCTGAGGCTTGGGCGGCGAGGCGGTGAAGCGACAGATGCCCGACTCGGAGGGCGTGCTGGACGTGAGGCTGTCCGTGTAGTCGTTGGTGCCGGCCGTCATCTGCTCGGACGACGTGTCTGAGATGAAGCACTCGGTGATGGTGAACTTGGCGTGGCGGAGCTGCTCCTCCATCTTGGCGTGCTCGTAGGCCCGCGCCAGCTCCTCGTAGGTGGACGAGGCGCTCTCTGTCGACACCATGCTGCTCCGGGCTCGGTCTGTTGTGTGGAGCAGGCCGAGGTGAGAACACAAATAACAACACACACATGTTAACACAAATAACAACACACACCTATTAACACAAATAACAACACACACCTATTAACACAAATAACACACACACACACACACACACACACACACATATTAACATAAATAACAACATACACATGTAACCACAAAGAACAACACACATATTAACACAAATAACAACACACACCTATTAACACAAATAACACATATTGTCAGGCCCCATTACTAGGCTAAAACATGACTGTTGCTTTGTGGTGACCCTCCCCGCCCACCCGTGGTGATTATGAGTCCTGGCCTGCCTGCCGGCCTGCCTGCCTGCCTGACTGACCTGTGTCCTGTGAGGGGCTGACGCTGTAGCTGTCGCTCTCCTTGTCTACGGAGCCAGTGGCTCGCGGCGTGGGTAGCCTCCAGTCGGTGGTGAGCGTGTGCGAGGAGATGGGCGGGTGCGGGCGGTTCAGCGTCCACTGGCTGGCGTAGCGGCTGCGGGTGGCAGGGCCGGCTTTGGCTGTGCGGCGGGCAGTGGGGTCTGGAGGGATAGAGAGAGAGAGAGATAGAGAGAGAGACAGAGAAAGAGACAGAGAGAGACAGAGAGAGAGAGTGGAGGGATGGAGAGAGAGACAGAAAGAGAGAGAGAAAGAGAGTGGAGAGATGGAAAGAGAAGATGGATGGACACAGAGAGAGAGACATAGAAAGAGAGAGAGAGATGGAGGTATGGACAGAGAGAGGAAGAGTGAAGACAGAGAAGGTAGAGGGATGGAGAGAGAGAGAAAGAGAGAGAAAGAGGTGGAGGGGTGGAGAGAAGGATCAAATGAGGTGAAAATAAAGAGATGAGAGGCACATGGACAAAAGGAGGAGGAGGAGGGAGACATGCAAAACAGGAAAAGATCATTTCAGAAGGAAGTGTGTAAAGAGAGAAAAGATGGGGGGACAGGGGAGGAGGAGAACCAGGAGAAAGAGGGGGATACAGGGGAGATGGAGAAGAGAGGAGAAAGAGGGGGATACAGGGGAGATGGAGAAGAGAGGAGGGGGGGAAGAAGGACAGCGGAGAACAAAACATTAGCGAAAGGACACAAACAAGACGACAGACAAGAAAAAAGAAAACACAAAAACAGTGAGATGACGAGGAGAGGACAGAAAGGTGGCATAAAGGGGGGAGAGAAGAGAGGATGAAGAGAGATTGAAGGAGAAATGGAGAGAGAGAAAGAGAGAGAGTTTGAGACAGGGAGATGGACAGGAGTAGAAATTTTAGGAACTTGAGTAAGACCATGCGGTCATAGCTCTGTCAGTAGACTGCATTAACACCACAGCAATCAGGGCTCCAGTGAAAGCAAAATATCAGTGACCCAATTTAAAACCAAATCGATTCAGACCTTCATTTTTGGCAAAGTCTTAAAATTTCAGTCTTAATAGAAAGTCAGCGCGATGCCCAGGGTTGAAGAGTTCACCCAGATAGCTGCATATGCACTCTCATTTGCTTGGCTTGAGAAAAGAAAATGTGTTAACTAGGCAGGATTGTAATGAATGAGGGAGGGGATACCGTGGCTCAGTTCCATTCTACACTCAGACGCTTTTCAATTCAGATTTCAAATTACAACGGAAGCACCGACGAGGATGGCCTGAGCGTGTCTGGGGAGAGGAAGACGTCAGTGCCAAGTGCGCAG
>NC_063203.1:26539362-26556862 GCF_017589495.1 Alosa alosa
CAGGCGGTACGAGCGCTCGCTGGGGCTGATGGGGAAGCTCCCCCACTTCTCACTGTTGTCCTCCGAGTACTGCAGGATGTAGCCTACATAGAGACATGACACCAGCATACATTACATACAGTACTGCAGGATGTAGCCTACATAGGAGACATGACAGCAGTATACATTGCATACAGTACTGCATGATGTAGCCTACATAGAAGACTTGACACCAGCATACATTACATACAGTACTGCATGATGTAGCCTACATAGAAGACTTGACACCAGCATACATTGCATACAGTGCAAAATATTCCCTACACAGAGAAACAGTCAGGACGAGAAACACGAGATGGACATATATCTATTTGCACAAAAAAAACGATGTGATAAATAAGTTAAATAAGCCTCTAACTGAGCCTGATCCTCTTCTGACCGGTCAGGACTAACAATGGACATTCCTTTTTCCGAGCATTCTATTTTCAATGTAAAACATGAACAGGGATGCCATTTGACATACTGTAGATGTGGATGTATTTCTGTGAACAGAATAATGCTGTTTGCATCCATTCTACTCTTTGTAGTTCTTGCATCCATTCTAACTCTTTGTAGGCCACATACTCTCAAGGGAGAGCTGCTATCTCTGAATAGCCACATCATGTCTGACTACAGGCAGAGACTGGTCTGAGATCAGAATAGAATCGATCAGAATCTACATTGTCTACTCACGTGGAAACTCATCTTTGGCCTCACACACACCTGGCACGTACATACACACACAATACCTCACAACAAATAACAACAACCGCACAGAGGCATCATACACCATGAGCTGACCGACACGTGGCATAGAGGTGACCAAGTAGACCATCAGCCAGAACAGGGACGGAACACATCCAGTGGCTACTCTATCCAACTCCTGCTCCCACTAAACAGGGCTCTGACCTGTCTAGTCCCAATCAGACAAAATGCACTCTAGTTGGGAACTAATGCACTCTAATGGGAACATCGGCCCAATGACAACCCAGTCAAACACGCTTCCGCCATATTGGATTTAGAGCACCATTAAGTTAAAGGCCTTCTTTGTGAGGAACTGTACTCTACATTCACAATGTATTTGTTTATTTGTTTGTTTGTTGTATGGTGAACAACAACAACACCTCCTGAACCAGGAGATACAGCAAATGAATGAGACGGCAGAAGGTCTTGACTCGCTGAACTTTGTGAAAACACTGCTCTTGTTGGTAAATGAATATGTATAAGACAGTAACCTTGACAGATGCCTTGTTGTGAGGATTTCCTGCCCCCCCCACCCCTCTCATTTCCATTCCAAACGTACATCATTTCATAGGAGGCCAGTGGGGCCGCAAGATATCATTCACCCCACTGCCTTATGGGTAGGTCTTACTCCAGCCTGGGTTGCGGGCAAGTGATGAAGAGCATAAAACATGTTGAGTGCCCTTGCTCACCTCAGGAAACTAACTAAGCCGATAGAGTCTGAGCCTGAAGCGGGCGAGGCCCGGGTCTGGCAAGGATCTGGCAGACATGGGCCACATGTGGCCCAGGTCTGGGCCAAATCTGGGCCAGGTCCCGATTCAGCTGGGAGGGACTCCCACTTTAAATAAGCGCCCACCCCAGAGTGCTCCAGGCATGGGCGGATGACGAACTTCTGGGCCCGGGCCCCCCACTTATTGTCGCATATGTGATAGGGGGGGTTTTGGGGTCCTCCCCCAGAACATTTTTAATTTGTTTGATGTGATTTCCTGTATTCTGGTGCATTTTGGGGATGGCCGATACTAAATTCAATCAGATTCATAGCCTACATCCTGATTCGTTAATACTGAGGCAATGATTCCATGCAAAGGCTTGGGCTTCAGGGCCCCCTGACCCCTTGGGCCCCTGGGCCTGGGCCCGGTAGGCCCGTGCAGTAATCCATCCCTGGCTCCAGGGCCGAGTAATCCCTGTGTGATGAATTACAGCGGCCCGGCCTCACTGATTGGAAGTCCTTTTAATCTTCCTGCTCGAGCCCCTGCTCAACCTCCTGCTCTCCTTCATCTTATGCTCTCACTCTCTCTTATCTCTCTCTCTCTCTCTCTCTCTCTTATCCTTTCCTATCCCCTCCTCTCTCTCTCTCTTATCCTTTCCTATCCCCTCCTCTCTCTCTCTCTTATCCTTTCCTATCCCCTCTTCTCTCTCTCTCTCTCTTATCCTTTCCTATCCCCTCCTCTCTCTTTCTCTCTCTCTCTCTCTCTCTCTCTTATCCTTTCCTATCCCCTCTTCTCTCTTTCTCTCTCTCTCTCTCTCTCTCTTATCCTTTCCTATCCCCTCCTCTCTCTCTCTATCTCTCTCTCTTATCCTTTCCTATCCCCTCCTCTCTCTCTCTCTTCTCCCTCCTCCTCTCTCTTCTCTTTATCTCTTCTCCTTTCTCCTTCACTCCTCCCACCCCTCCCACTTCTCGTCTTTTCCCCCCCAGATCTCGGCTCTCTTGCTTCTTTAATACCCCAGCGGTGTAGCGGTGTTTAATACCCCAGCTGTGTAGCGGTGTTTAATACCCCAGCGGTGTAGCGGTGTTTAATGCCCCAGCGGTGTAGCAGTGTTTAATACCCCAGCGGTGTAGCCGCTCTCCTGCCTGGATACTGAGCACGGGCAGTGGGAAGGGGGCGAGGACATCCCGCTCTCAGCCTCAGGTGCCCTGGACCACCCCTCTCAAAGTCCCACTGAGGGTAGCAGCACAGGACTGGGGTATCAGAGGGGTATCTCTGGGTCAGGTCTGCCACACCACGGCCCAATCTACCCCACTGCATAGAGTGTACACATGTGCCAATATGGAGGCTGACAGGGGTCACTCTGAGCCCCGTGTAGGACACATCCGGTGAATAGGGACTTCTGTGCTGCTAACTATGGATAATCTGCATGCCAGGGCTAGGGCATGATGAAGGCAAGGCCATGGTCAGACCAAGGCCAGATTGGACTCAGGTCAGGGACAAGTCAGGGCCAGGTCAAGACTGTAAGAGTTCAGACTGAGGTGTGGAATAGGCTGAGATTAAGATTGAGGCATGGGATTGGCTGAGGAGAGAACTGAGGGATGTGATTGGCTGAGATTAAGATTGAGGCATGGGATTGGCTGAGGAGAGAACTGAGGGATGTGATTGGCTGAGATTAAGATTGAGGTATGGGATTGGCTAGCCTGCTCACCTCTGATGGAGCTGCCTCCATTGTCCCCAGGGATCCACGACAGTGTGATGGTGGTGGTCGTCGTCTTGGTGACGGTGAGCCGCGGCTGGTCAGGTGGTACTGTGGGAGTGTGAGAGGAGCAGAGGGGAGGAGAGGAGGAGAGGGACGCAGGGGAGGAGAGGAGGAGAGGAGGAGAGGAGAGGGACGAAGGGGAGGAGAGGAAGAGAAGAGAGGTGCAGGGAGGAGGAGAGGAGGAGAGGGGTGGAGAGGTGGAGAGGGGTGGAGAGGTGGAGATGGGTGTAGGGGCGTAGGGGAGGAGATGGGAGGAAAGGAGGAGAGGGGAGGAGAAGAGGAGATGGGAGAAGAGGAGAGGGACGTAGGGGAGGAGATGGGTGGAGAAGAGGAGAGGAGAGGAAAGGAGGAGAGGGGTGGAGAAGAGGAGAGGAGAGGAAAGGAGGAGAGGGGTGGAGAAGAGGAGATGGGAGAAGAGGAGAGGGACGTAGGGGAGTAGAGGAGGAGAGGGGTGGCTGTGAGTATCACAGTTTCAACACAGTGCAACACATCACCATGTACATCAACACAACACACAGCGCAACACACAGTGCAACACATCACCATGTCCATCAACACAACACACAGCGCAACACACAGTGCAACACATCACCATGTACATCAACTGCTCTCACAGCATCTAAGATAGCTTTAGTCAAGGCATTAATGTCAATTCAGCTAATGAACTCAATTAAGGCTATAATTGAAGTCTTTCTTCACTACTTTTCCCCTTAGGGAGAGCAATGTACGTATACTGTATAGTCTAATGGTGAGGCAAATTCATTAATAATTCATCATTTGTCCTTGAGGAGAAACTGTTTGTCCAAAGCCATTTCTATTACTGGAACTACATCTAGCCACAAGCGCATTCCTCTCTTAGTAATGCAATTTATGGCCACGGTCTCTCCACCAGATTACAGGAACCCAAAACACAAGGCCATTGTTCTAGATTGGAGCAATATTTCATGTGTGATGTGATTGTCCTGTGGGTGACCTACCTTGAACCTGGAGGTTAAGTCTGATGTCATCATATCCCCAGCTATTACTGGCCACGCAGCTGTAGTACCCAGAATCCTCTGCTTTCACAGTGCGGATGATGAAGCTACCGTTGCTATGCACGCTGCGGCGGCCGTCGATCTGGACTGGGGCTGGTGTGCCGTTGCTACGAGAGTTACCGCAGACAGGAAGTTTGCTATTAACTCCAACTCAAATCCTCTGATTCCTTGATTGCTTGGTGAATAATCGTAAAAGCAATACATATCTGTCATCTGACTGGTCGTATTTGAGTGATTGAAACTTACGTTTCCTTCAGCCATTTGATGGTGGGGGCGGGATCTCCCACAGCTCTGCAGGGTAAAACGATGTCCCTCATCCAGGGTGTGGTGACTGTACCACTGAACGTGAGAATCCTGGCAGGGGCTGTAGACACACACACACACACACACACACACACACACACACACACACACACACACACACACACACAATTTTTATTTTCTTCATCCACAAGATGCGCATCTACCGTGCAATAAACTGATTATTTCGGGAGAAATAAACATCCCTTTATTGTTTAATACTGATGTGATTAATGCACACAGGGGTGCTGTAACTCAAACATTCTGTCCTTCCCACAGTACCTTTCTCCAGCGGCTCCACTGTGATGATCTCACTGGCGTTGCCAGGGCCAGCTGCTGTCACGGCGACCACCCAGATGCTGTAGCGCTGGTTGAGACGCAGGCCGTGGATGTGGTAGAAGTACTTATCAGGCGGGGCGTCGTTGTCGTTGTTTACCTGTGAGTTAGACACAGCAGGACATTCATGTGGATCCTTGTTCAAAGTCAGCTTTATTGTCAATTTCTTCACATGTTCCAGACATACAAAGAGATCGAAATTACGTTTCTCACTATCCCACGGTGAAGACAAGACATATTTTACCAATTTTAAGTCCACAGACAAATAAAACATTGTTTTAGTATCTTTAGTGTCTTTTACTGTTCATTTTAGTCATATGGATTTGTTTTTATTTTTTATCATCCTGTTTATGTTTAGGTTGTGTGTGTGTGGTGTCATAAGCTACTGGGACCTTGAATTTTCCCTTGGGGATCATTAAAGTACCAGTATTTACAAACTGATTCTTAGAGCTGATGTTACATGTTAATGCTTCTTATAGGAAATGGACAGAGAAAGTGCAAAACGTGCAAAGAAAAATAATATGCAAAGATTGAAAATTGATATTTAGAATATTTACAGTATTTAACATGTACATTGGTATTTAGCTGAGAATATTTACAGTATTTAACATGTACATGGACTTAGAGTCGTACACCAAAATTACCCAAAAATCTATTTCGGTTGTTTCCACTGAAATGTGAATAAAAATCCATAGCAATCTAACCTACATAAACCTAGAAGATTCCAGCTTCCCTTGAGGTGCTGAAGTTGCAAAACAATCCTCTCTAGTGTTCCGTGGTTCAGGTACATCCATTTGTCACGGTTTGCGGATCCCAGTCAGGGTCACATAACAACAAAGGTAAACAAAGGCAAGAAGAAGTCCAGCCTGAGGCCACTAGCATTGGCTCCGCACATCTGAGTCATGGCGGGCATTGACCTGCACTCGCCTCCCCTCTGGCCTGAGGGCTTTGGCAGAGGTGTGGATAACCTGACTAAGCTAGAATAAAGGGCCCGAGAGAGAGAGAGAGAGAGAGAAGGAGAGAGAGAAAGAGATAAAGCTGTCATTGGCTCTGGGGAGTCGGGATAGATTCACGAGGGGTCTTTCTGTCCTGTACTCTTCACTCCTCTCCCCTCCTCTCCTGTTCAATCCCTTTCTCCTCTCCTTCACTCCTCTCCTCTCCTGTTTTCCTCACATCTCCTCTCAGCTCAAATAATCTTTCCCCTCTTCTTCTCTGTTTTCCCCACCTCTCCTCTCCTCTCCTCTCCTCTCCTCTCCTCTCCTCTCCTCTCCTCATCTCATCTCATCTCATCTCATCTCTCCTCTCATCTCCTCATCACCTCATCTCTCTCATCTCATCTCATCTCCTCATCTTTCCTCTCCTCTGTTCTCCTCACCTCCTCTCCTCTCCTATTCTCCTCTCTTCCTGCACCCCCCACCCTGCAGAGAGTGGGGCTGTTGCCGGGTGTGTCCCTGAGAGCTGTCCAGACAGCGAGCGCGTTTCCATGATGGAGAGCTCTGGTGTCGAGATGACCCACGCAGGTCTGACACTGATACAGCCTCCTCCGAGGTGTGAGCCTGACGGTCCAATCAAACTGCTCACGACGCCCAAATTGTGGCGTCTGGACAGCACAGCAGAGAGAAGCAGAACCAACCAGACTGTCTGATGAAAGCACAATGCGAACCGGACACTTACAAGAGGATTATGTATTGCGCAACATTTCAGCGTTTGATTTGCCTCTCGCTCTGATCGTAACTCCTCTGCGACTCTAAATTACAAGTGGGTGAAAGGACATTCATTACCCTAAGTGCTGTTGTTGTCCCATAAATACCACATGTTTACCTTGTGCTGTGTTTATTTGTTTACTGAGCTGAGTGATGTTCAAAGGTGACTTGTTTTTATGAACAGAGTGTGCAACTATGACATTTTAAAGTTACTCACTCACGCGTAGCTTTTCCCCTAACTGATGACTCCAGCGTCTGCTGTTTGTTTAACACCAGTGAGCTAGTAAGGTAGTAGATCTCCCTACGCGTCGTTGGGAGCATTTTTTATCCCTCCCTCTGTACCAGCATGTAAAGGTGCTGACGTGAGTGCACTGACGCTTTCTGTCACTTGCCCACACACACCAGCAGCGTTTGAAATTTGTAACTGTCCAGCATTCAATATCTTGGAGGAGCAGCATTGATCCATCAGGGTCTCTCTGTCCACTGAGAGAATGTTCCGGTCGCATGACCATGGGTCATCAGTTTGTTTAAAATGTTTAGTTTTCATATGAAAAAAACTCACACCTCCTGTTTCTGAAACTCTGATAGTAAATCTGCAACTTCAGGTGGAAATATAATATAAATATTATATATATATATATATATATATATATATATATATATATACATAAATATCTTTAATCCCACATAATGCGATTCACAGTGATGTAGCAGGGATGGCCCAGCTAAACCTTTGAGTGTCTGTGTGTGTGTGTGTGTGTGTGTGTGTGTGTGTGTCTGTCTGTTTGTCTGTCTGTCTATGTGTGTAGCTCGTGTTACATAGCAGGCGTGTGTGTGTGTGTGTGTGTGTGTGTGTGTGTGTGTGTGTGTCTGTCTGTCTGTCTGTCTGTCTATGTGTGTAGCTCGTGTTACATAGCAGGCGTGTGTGTCTGTGTGTGTGTGTGTGTGTGTGTGTGTGTGTGTGTGTGCGTGCGTGTGTGCGTGCGTGCGTGCGTGCGTGCGTGTGTGTGTGTACCGTGGGGTAGTTGAAGGAGCAGTAGATCTTGTATTTCTTGATGATGCCGTTGAGCTTCAGAGGGGGCAGCCAGGACACAAACACCTCTGTGCTGCTGGCAGCTGCTGCTTTCACACCAGCCGGAGGGCCAGGGACTGGACAAAACAAACACCAGCGCCATTAAAACACACACACACAGCACACACACTGCTATCAAAATATATATTCACACAAATATTAAACACACACACACCACCATTAAACACACACAATTCAGTGGAGTGTGAAAATTAGTTTTTACACACTATTTCATACTTTCCCTATTTGTCATTCTTGACCAAAATTGGGTGTTGGCCTAAAACAAATGGCTCTGCTCTGGTCAGCGTATTCTCTGCTTCTGACTACCTTATGCGTATATTTTTCTACTGCTGGGCAATCCATATTCCTTTAGTGTGCTTCATACTTGGCTATAAAAGCATAATTCTGATTCTGGCCCGTGAAGTGGGCTCTAACTCTTACCGTCTTCTTTGGTGCGGGCGAAGATCTGTCCGCTGCGGACGCCGTCCCCGGCCTGGGTGAAGGCCAGCACCTGGATGCTGTAGTTGGTGAACTTCTCCAGGCCATCGAGCTCCAGTCGGGGCTGCAGTGTGGTGATGTTACGGATGTCACCCAGCTCTTCAGCACACACACAACACACAAACAGGAACACACACACACACACACACACACACACACACACACACACACACACACACAGATAAGAACACACAACACACACACACACACACACACGCACACACACACACACACACACAAGAACACACACACACACAGAGGAACACATATGAAACATTAGCACCACAGACCAATAGAGAACAGAAAACAAGTGGAACTACAAGCGCAAGAATTGTTAAGCATTTCGGTGCCATTTTAAACACACAAATTGTTAAGAGTTACTCCTATGAACAATGGAATATCTTGTGGATATAATGGAGCCTTAAAAAAACGACATAAACAAATGTTAATTACATATAAGACTAATAATAAAATCCTGTGACATGGACAAATTAGTCTGAGTCGCTTTCAGTGGTGAAGTTAGCCTAACCTAACTCTAGGCGGAGCGAAATTCATCTGGCGAGAGTCAGGTTAAAGTTAGCATTGCTTCTCTAACCGAATCTCCCTGATCCTTCATTTATTTTTCCCCTTTAAGGATCTGTGTCCCTCCTCCTGTCTCTGGGTCTCTTAGACCTGCGGAGACGGGAGGCTCTGGCCCTCTACCCCCCACCCCGCTGCAGGCTCATCTCCCGCTGGGGATGCAGAGGTTTCTGGACGCCTTGCCACACCGGGAGCTCTGGGTCGCCTGGCCAGGGCATCGCAGGACATCCATCTTGTCATTAGCTAATAAAATACGGAAACATGAGGCGATGGGTCCAGCTGATGTGTCCCTGAGCTGTTTATCTAATAAAGATGAAATACACACACACGCATTGTTTGCTTGTGCTGAAAGCCAGTGATTTGTTGTACAATATAGACCCTTTCAACAAGGTAAACAAAAACAATGCTTGAACGTTCTATTTGGGCCCCAATCTACTTCCTCTGCATTAAGATAACATATGGAAGGTTAAAAAGGAAGCCTTGTGGGGCCAACTATGATGCTGATAATGGAACTCTCTTGAAAAGGTCCATAAGCTGTGAAAAAAGGAATTCATACAGATTTCAACATACTTATACTGAACACGGATACTGAACATGATTTTAGTGTTCTGAAATCAACAGATAAAATGTCTATATCTATGCATTTCCAGAGATGCTTTTCACCAACCAAGATCTGTCCGTAGCCTGGGTACAGTTTGTTCTACAAGAGATGAGTACTCTGCCTTCTCTCATAAACTATGCTACAGCACCATCTAGTGGTGACTAACTGTAAAGTGCTGCAGCAGGCTGCAAAAACAGCATGTTTACTTTAACATTTAAGTCAATGTGCCAGCACATCTTATATATTAGTATCCATAGCAAAGAGCGGAGAATCGTCATGCTCTTCAGGGAATGTTGGGCAGTATGAACACGTCATCTATATAGACAGGGGTGACGCTGCTCAGTGCACAGGGGTGGTGGTGAGATGGGGAGAGGACCTCACCTCCGTCTGCCAGGTTGGCCCAGAAGATGACCCGGTAGCCCAGCAGCACACCGTTGAGTGTATCGTTAGGCAGGGGGGACCAGTAGACAAAGATGGCCTCAGGGGAACTGGGGGTGGCCACAACGTTACCAGGGGCTTGGCTGGGAACTGCAGACAGAGACAGGGAAAGAAGGAGGGAGAAAGAGAAAGAGAGAGAGAGAGAGAGAGAGAGAGAGAGAGAAAAAGAGAGAGAGAGGGGGAGAGAGAGAGAGAGAGAGGGAGAGAAAGAGGAAGAGAGAGAGAGAGAGAGGGGGGGGGGAGAGAGAGAGAGAGGGGGGGGAGGGAGAGAAAGAAGTTAGAATGTGTATTTCTACCTACATTACATTGTATCAAAGCAGGAAGTAATAGCACCCACTGGTGGCAGACAGTGGTAACACAGGAGCCAGGAGAGGACAATAATCTCTGTTTACACTAAGAACCTGTGTGTTTGGATGACACCATATTCAAATGAGTATCTATTCAATACAACCTTACATAATACAATAGGTCAGAAACATACCGTACATAAAACAGTGCCAGAACCAAACACATCACATAACAGCTATTCTCCTCTGCCCCATGGACACACACACACACACACACACGCCAAGCTGCCAAGACACGCCAAGCACGCCAACACACACACGCACACACGCACACGCACACGCACACACACACACACACACACACACACACACACACACATCCTCGGCTCACTCACCATCCTCCAGGGTACGCATGATGGCCTCTTGAGAGGCAGGGCCCATGCCAGCTCGGTTCTCGGCATTGACGATGACCTCGTAGAGCGTGAACTTGCGCAGGTTGTCCAGGGTGACCGTCTCCTGGTCACCAGTGGCGTCCACGGTGATGCGCGTGAGCTGGCGGTTCTGCTCTTTGGTGTACTCGCGGTAGCTGACATGGTAGGTGCGGATCACGCCGTTCTGCAGGTGCCGCAGAGGAGGCTGAGGGGGGAAGGAGAGAGGAGAGATGCATTGTGGGATTGCTATGACCAGGCACTTAGTAAGATAAAGCTTACGTTCGATACAGTGGTGGCACTGTTGTGGTTTAGAGACTAAATCAACTCAGAGGAAATGATAAGCATCCTAAAGCACTCTGTTCTTGGAGCATCTGCTGCATCAATTCACTTCTATAATCAATGGAACTGGCTACATCAGATGTGATAGCAACGTGTACATTCGAAAAATTAGACCAGTATTCCCAAGCGCTCCATGAACACAGCGCTTCAATTACGGACCCGGTGATGCCCAGGTGTTACTTAGGGTTAACTTACCCAGGCTTGTTACCAAACCACATACTTAGAATACCCCCTGGGCATTACTATAAACACATCCACTTCATTCACTGTCCACATAACATCAGCTAACACTGAGCTGTCCACATACTGGACGAGGTTAGACGGGTGTTTGTGGTTTTACAGCACACCCCCACAGTGTGTATGGGATGGTGGACACAGTGTAGGGAGAAGCCTAGTTTACGCTCCCTTTTCACATGTAAACAGACTTTCGTTTCATGTGTTGATCCATTTCGTCTGCAGACAAAAGCAATCAACACAGAGGGCAGGTGGAGGCCGTATTCGTGTCCATTTCTAACGTTGAGCACAGATGACACAGTGGCCAGCGGTGGTCAAATGCATCTCCGTTTCCTCCGTTTGTTTAATTTGGCCTGATCTCCAAGATCAATGAACAGCAAAAAAAGACAACAACAAAGAAAAGCAAACGTCCTATCTTCAGACACTCTTATCTTCTAGTCCCGTCCGGCCTCTTATCTCCAGACGCAACGGTGGTGTCTGCTGTGACGCGATATGGCGCAGCGTGACGTGGGGTGAGGTGAGGTGAGTGTACC
Organism: Alosa alosa; assembly: GCF_017589495.1. Taxonomy (NCBI): domain Eukaryota; kingdom Metazoa; phylum Chordata; class Actinopteri; order Clupeiformes; family Clupeidae; genus Alosa; species Alosa alosa. The sequence goes on from NC_063203.1 coordinate 26,550,976, forward strand.
TTCCAGGTGACTTTGACGCTCTGGGACGAAAGGGCCTCCAGCTGCACCTCCTGTGGAGGGCCGTCGGGACCTGGAGGGGTGGTGCGGAGACAGGTATGTTACGGTTAAACGCAGGTAGTTCACCTGAACACACACTGGTCATTAGGGTTTAGGTTCAGCATCAGGTGAAGCAACCAGTTCTATTCATTAGAGAGCTGAGTTAGTGGAATACATAGGATGGAATCCATTAATCACTTTTATGAATAAAGGATAGCCCTCACAGCTCCTGTGAACTGTGAACTGAAAGTGCTATCCTTTATTCTTAAAAGTACATTAGTATATTAGTAAAGTATATTGACGCTCAGGAGGATTTAGCACCCTGTTGAGACTATACCAAAGTGTTGAGCATGTTAGTCCAGTTATTTATCTAGTATTTCCTTCACATGCTGAAGCACTGTCTTCTCTACCTCTTCTCACAGGTAGTTTCCCTCATCAGAGAGTTCAGTTAGTGAAGCACTCAAGCTCATATGTGACCTAATCTGACAAAATGAGTCACAAGTCGCACATTCTAATTTTGAGATACAGGCCGATTACTTCAAAAAACATAATATCGATTTTTCTTTTTTAGGGATATATGAAAGAAGAGGCATTCAGAATTAATGTCCCTAAGTTTCATAGTCAAGACAAGATTATAAAGTTACAAAAATGATTATTCAAGTGGGCAAATCCTACCTGTACCTGCCTGTAACCAGTTTTGAATTTTGGGTCACTGTGACTCATTTTGTCAGAACAGGTCACATATTACTTACTCATGTGAACACAGTAAGCAGTGAATGCAAAGGAGCTTTTACTTAAAAATCAGCAATAATAATGATGAGTCTTGTCTTGTCTTGATAAGTATTGGTTTCATTTGAGAAGAGAGGGGGAGGAAACCATCAGTTTACACACAATCCGATTTTGATTTCAATTAAATTATGTATCTGCCCTAACAGCAGTCCAGTTTTGATCTGTATCTATTGTAATCTGACCCTGAGGCAAGGCAATGGGCAGCTATGGTCAATTAATTGATCTGTAAATCTCATAATTTTTCTATTCTATTTTTCTGTTTTGTTTTCTGTAGAGGCGAACATCACAAATAGGTGTCATTTGCCTTGAGCAAGAATATCCAGACATACTGCAAGGCTTAACAGATAAGCTATAAATATCTGTAGGGTATGGATTAGGAAACTATAACAGTCTCAGCAGCCCAACAGTATCTGCATGTTGCGGTTATGAATATGTATGGCCTCTGTTTGCCTAACAAGAGCTGCTGCCACAGCTTTATGATTCAGCCCGAGCTCGTGAGGAATTAACTTTTCATGAATAAATTAGGGTTAATTGATTTGATGGGGTGGCTGGAGCAGAAAAGCTGCAGATAACTAGCTTCCCTCCAGCGAGAGAGGGGCAGAGCCACGGCTCCAGACAGTCACACCCAGATACAGCTGCTGCAGAAGCACTGCTGGGTGCTAGTACATCAGATGACCACCAGAGGGCAGCAAAGCCCACTAGATGAGAGCTGTGACCTTGACCCGCATGACACACTCAGCATTGTGGCTTGAGGAGGCAAAAACAATCAAATATAACCCACTCTCACAGGTATGACGGGTCCCCCTGACCCACTATTATTTTTAACCAAGAATTAAAAAAAATTTTTGGTCTCACCATTCACTTACTTACATGTAGCTCTTCCCTGTACCTTTGGCTAGCCCTTTGGCCAAACACCTACAGTAGGAATTCTTTGACTTAAAAATGTCAAATGGCATCAATGTTTAATTATTAACACCCAAATGTAGTCCACATTTTGCCCTGGTTATCTCCAGACAGATATATTAATTTAAGTACAAGTACATAAGTCTAAAGGCATGGTTACTCACTGAAGGATAGTAGTTCAAATCAAATGGATTGAGCTATTTTCCTAACTCGATCACTTTTCATGTATGTGTGCATGAACAAAGGGCATGTGTAGGTGACCCCAAACATTAGATTGGTACTGAGTAGTGCGGGACTTGCGGGACGTGTGGGACGTGCGGCGCGGCTACTCACTGGCTTCGTCGGTGGTGATGGTGAGCTCGTTGCTGGGCGCGCTGCTGTTGATGCGGTTCTTGGCGATCATGCGGATGTTGTAGGTGGACGAGGGGTGCAGGTCGATGATAGTGGCCTGATAGAGGGACGGGGAGATGTTCTTGGTGGTGATGGCCGAGCTCCAGGGAGCTGGAGGAGAGAGAGAGATAGAGAGAGAGAGAGAGAGAGAGAGAGAGAGAAAAGAGAGATATATAAAAAGAAGAGATAGAGGAGAGAGGGAGGGAGGGAGAAGAGAGAGGGAAAGAGAGAGAGAGATAGAGAGAGAGAGGGAGGGAGGGAGGGAGAGAGGGAGAGAGAGAGAGGGAGAGAGGGGAAGAGAGAGAGGGAGGGAGGGAGAGAGGGAGTAATGCATAAATAAGAGGAAGAGACAAAGAAAGTCAGACATAATCATTCAGTAGTATCATCACATGAGTGATGTATCAGTAGTATCATCACATGAGTGATGTATCAGTAGTATCATCACAATGAGTGATGTATCAGTAATATCATCACATGAGTGATGTATCAGTAGTATCATCACAATGAGTGATGTATCAGTAGTATCATCACATGAGTGATGTATCAGTAGTATCATCACATGAGTGATGTATCAGTAGTATCATCACATGAGTGATGTATCAGTAGTATCATCACAATGAGTGATGTATCAGTAGTATCATCACATGAGTGTGGTATCAGTAGTATCATCACAATGAGTGCAAGTAACATCAACATTGCATTTTAACAATCACCACATGGCATTCAAACACTATCCATAAACAGTATTTAAAAAACAAACAGGTGTGTGTGTGCTTAAATCTGTGAATATAACTACGTTCACAATCATTTCCCCATCCCGCTGGGGAGATCCTGTGTCCAGTAGACATGCTTGTATATGTGTAGTGTCCTACAGCATCAGCTAACCACTGTAAGGCCTACATCATACGGCTGGGGAGATCCTGTGTCCAGTAGACATGCTTGTATATGTGTAGTGTCCCACAGCATCAGCTTTAACCACTGTAAGGCCTACATCATACGGCTGGGGAGATCCTGTGTCCCAGTGTAGACATGCTTGTATATGTGTAGTGTCCTACAGCATCAGCTAACCACTGTAAGGCCTACACCATACGGCTGGGGAGATCCTGTGTCCAGTAGACATGCTTGTATATGTGTAGTGTCCTACAGCATCAGCTAACCACTGTAAGGCCTACATCATACGGCTGGGGAGATCCTGTGTCCAGTAGACATGCTTGTATATGTGTAGTGTCCTACAGCATCAGCTAACCACTGTAAGGCCTACATCATACGGCTGGGGAGATCCTGTGTCCAGTAGACATGCTTGTATATGTGTAGTGTCCTACAACATCAGCTAACCGCTGTAAGGCCTACATCATCATACGGCTGTTAAGACAAACAGCGGACAGCGAACGCTCGGTCAAAAGCGGAACTTTGTTGACTGCTGGGAATGCCCAGCCAATCATTTGTTCACTACACATGGCTCTGTCAATCAGTCAATTTGCAAACCAATTTGCTGACCAGTTTCCGTTTGTCAGAAGTTACAGTGAGTAAGTGCATGAGGCATGAGCATGACCTGATGTGATGCCCAAGTGCTTCACTGTCACTGCTCTCAGCTCGTAGCCTAGAAATCTAGACGCACCCTAGCGGCAGCAAATTACATTGGCTGCCAGGGCTAGTCTAGCAACTCTCCGTTGGCTTGTGAGCTCGAAAAATTAAACTTCTATCAGGCCAATCAAATCGTGTATAAAGTTGTTAGGCGTGCTTAACATAATGATTGATGGCAGAGTTGTAACGGTTTGGCTTGAATTCCCTGCTACTTGAAAACAAATAAGATAATGTTGCTGTTGGCAAACAGTGTGACCTGAGTTAAGCTTTTATTAAGTTGGCAAAAGTTTGAACTAGCCAACTAAGCTCTGCTAATTGGGAAACGATGGGACTCATAAGCTGTCCTAATTAGAGCAGAGGGAATTTGAAAGACAACCAATTATCCCGCCCCTCGGACTGAGCACTGTGAACGGTGAGTGCCCAGACCCTACATTTTAATGTGGGTCTGGCTCGTCAGGCTACTCAGCTCGGGTCAGCTCTGTGAATCCTAAACCACCTGACCCAGCCGACGAAGGCCTGTCTGAGGTCAGCACACAGTCTCAGGTGAGGTGATGTGATGCGTGATCCAATCAAGGGCTTTAGCGTGAGGCCCATGTAAGAACCTTACAGCACACCTCAACATGTTTTCCATTCACTCTGCGGGGATGTGTCCAAACATGACTGACCTACTCGTGAATGATACCACTCATGACACAATAACATCAACATCAACATCAACACCAAGTATTAACAACACACAGTAATAACAACAATAACAACAGCAACAACAACAATTATAATAATTATAATAATAATAATAATAATAATAATAATAACAATAAATTGACCTCCTGAACCTCTTGAAGAGTTTGCTAACACTTCATAGGGCCTGCTGCTTCAACTGAAAAGCAGGGACTGTGGAGAGAGAGGCTGACTACAGGGACATGTAAGACCTCATTCTCACCCACTGGACGAGATTCTGGACAGAGGGGGCTGGCTCAAGAGCCCTGACATCACAGTGTTTCCGTACCTGTTTTGTTTTTGTACTCGATGTCATATCCTGTGATGGGGCTGTTACCGTCGAACACCATGTTCCAGTGCAGGGTGATGATGCGGTCCTGCACGTCGCGAATCTCCACCAGGGGGCTGTCCGGAGGCTCTGAGGGGTCAGCACAGCCACGAGATCAACAATAGAAGCAGCCCGCATCATATCAACACCACAGCACCAAACGGCAGCAGAGGCAGTCTTTTGTTATAACTAACTCTGATACAATGTATCAAAGGGCAACATTTCTGTTGTACATTGTTCCTTACAAATAAATAAATCAATACACAAATAATCAAATAAAACAAAAAATAAAATATATGTACAAAATGGCGGCTGAGCTGGAGATAAAGGTGGTGTTTTTAGATGTATTGTGTATTATTAGTGTACAGTATATTATATATGATACAGTAAGTGGGGCAGCAGAAGATGAGGAGTCTAAATAGACTAGTGTGGAATCAAAGGGTTTGCTGTTGGAGTCCACACCTTCCATACAAGTTTAGGTGTCTCTGCCGAGGCTGCACTGATCTCAGGGCGCAGTGCTTAACCTGATAGCACTTACTGCTTATAGCGGGCAGAGGAGTGGTAGAAAGTACACTGAGATGCAACTACTCTCAAATCAGCCACTAAACACAGTCCATTAACCATGAGTGTTCACAAGATGGCTTTTAATTCCACTGAAAACAGTTTGCATTGGGTTAGAGTGAGGTGACCACCGCCAGCGGAGAGAGCAGCCATATGTTGTTTAATTATGGGATGTCTGGCATATTTAGCGGGAGGATGAGAGAGAAGGCGACAATACACCCACCTTCCACTGTGAGCTGGATGATGCCTTTGTCTTCCCCGTAGGAGTTGATGGCGTGGCAGGAGAAGAAACCGGAATCGCCACGCACTGGGCTCAGGATCTGTGATATATATATTCGTACGCAAATAGTTTGAGAACTTGTGTGTGTGTGAGTGATCGAGTGTATGTGTGTGTGTGTGTGTGTGTCTGTGTGAGTGTGTGAGTACCGCACCTGTAAAGTGGAGTTAACCTCGTCTCCGACCTCGCGCACCGTCATGACATAGCGGCTCATCTCGGGGTTGATGATCTCCTTCTCCTTCTCCCAGCGGATCATGATGGGCTTCTCCCCCTTGGCCGTGCAGCTCATCTCCTTCTTC
>NC_063203.1:26574362-26584362 GCF_017589495.1 Alosa alosa
TTTATTTCTAGACACCAGGAATGATAACTATAAAGATAACTGTAACTATGATAAAAGCGATAACATAACGATAAAATGCTAAAGATAACATAACAATAAAATGATAAAGATAACATAACGATAAAATGATAAAGATAACATAACGATAAAAGCGTCTACACTGACCAACGATAAGGAACGTCTCTACTCCAGTTGATGAATGTGATGTCTCCAATTTGATGGTTTCTGATTGGCTGTCAGCTTTTTATCATTTTCAAAATGGCTCTGAAAGTGATCCCCAACAATACTGGTCTCCATGCCGTTATCTTTATACTTATAGTTGTGCTACATTTTTGCCATTATCGTTATTTGTAAACGGCCCTTAACTGTTTTACTGCTTTTCAGCCTTAAAGCTGCAGTTGGCAAGTCTGACAGATTGAGGGGACTTGAGGGGACAAAATTTTGAATGTTTACAACTCTCATGCCCCTCTCCCACTCCCACCGAGCACACTCTCATCGAGTTTGTGCTCGTCAGTGGGCACCAGACTGCTCCAGACTGTGATTAACAGTCAGATCTCACACAGCCCTGCTCTGATTGGACCAGAAGAACCCAGGAGCTGTGGATTTTTGCAAAGCAAATAACAGGCTCTAGGTGGAGCTGGTTCTAAAACCAGCTGATTTATGTTGTTCTGTCGGAGCATAGAGTCGGTTTCAGTGAATATGATCAAACCAATCTTGCCAACTGCAGCTTTAATCCGTGTTTATCACAGACAATGGCCCTTCAGTCTAGTGACTCAACCACATAGCCATAGACACACATTTGTGAATAACATCAAGAGAGAAATTTCTGGATATTTTAACATGGTTGTTCAAAGTTTCAACATTTCTGATATAACTCTATCTCAAATACTTTCCATTCTTTTTAGACATACACATCTAAACATACACATCTGAGCCTCTAGCAGCCAGACGTCCTTTAAAAGCCAGTCCAATTCAGAGGCGCTTAACAAGGACCTAACTCAATACTCAGACCAAGGGAGATAAAATGAGAAACATTAACACTGTCAACCCCAAGAAAAAATACACAGTGCCCCACAGTTTTTTTACAAAAAAAAAAAAATAATAATAGAAAGACCAATCGGGTTAAGTGAAAATACGATGACCTATCAGGCCGGTCAGTGCTCAGAGTGCCTCTGGGTGGTGTGGGCTGTGTGGACACATGGACACGTCACCTTCAAAGGGGCCGGCAGTGTGCCTCACTTCACCCCAGAGAGAGAGAGAGCTAATGAGCTGAAGAGCCAAGCAAGCAGAAAAAGACAACGCAGAGAGAAAAAAAAAAAAGAAAAAATTAAAAAAGGTTTTGTGTTTTTTAAAAAAGGGTGATTTCCTCTTCAGTGTAAGACAGATTCAGCGTAATGCTTCCTCCAGAGACGACCCCCACCCCACCCCCCCACCCCCAAACACACACACACACATACACACTGTTCTCTGACCCCACCACCCCAAAAACGGAGAGCACACAAAGCACGCCAGCCAGCCAGGCAGTCGGTGGCATCTGAGAATCAATGAGTTAACATAACACTGAAATAAAGCAGCACTTCAGCGCTTATTTAATTCACAACAAAGTATCACTAATGGACCCAGGGGGGTTCCAGTCGGCCGCGCCAGCTGAGCAAATTAGCCAACTCAATTGCACATAAGGAGTTTCACTTCAGCACCGCTCTTTACACACACACACACACACACACACACACACACACACACACACACACACACACACACACACACACGCACCACACACACACACACACACTCAGAGGCATGTGCAAGTGAGTGTGCGTGAGCACACACACTCTCATGAGAATACACTTGTGAGTGCACACACTCTTAGCTGATGCACAGGGGATAGAGTGTGTATAATAGAGCACACACACACACACACACACACACACACACACACACACATACACACACACGCACTATGTATCTGTGCACATCTGTGCATATCATACGCATTATAAATATGCAATACAGACCTGCATATGCAACTCAATGTGCACATATGCAACACACAACACACACACACACACACACACCTTTGACGGTGACGTGTAGGCTCTTGCTAATCTCGAGGTCCGGGTGCACCTGCACGCGGCAGGTGTACTCGCCCTCGTCGGCACTCTTCTGCACGTTGGAGAGCTTGAGCGTGCCGTTGTTCTCGAAGGCGCGCTGCCGGTGGTTAAAGGGCAACAGGTCGGAGTTCTTGAACCACTTGATGGAGTAGTAGGGGTAGCCCACCACCCGACAGTGGATGTAGGCGTCCCGCCCAGCGATGGCGGTCAAGTTCTTCATGTCCCGGATGTTGGCGGGCCCTGAAAGACAGAGAGAGACAGGTAGATAGATAGATAGACAGGTAGATAGATAGACAGGTAGATAGATAGATTGACAGGTAGATAGATAGACAGGTAGATAGATAGATAGACAGGTAGATAAGATAGATAGACAGGTAGATATATAGACAGGTAGATAAGATAGATAGACAGGTAGATAGATAGATAGACAGGTAGATAAGATAGATAGACAAGTAGATAGATAGACAGGTAGATAAGATAGATAGACAGGTAGATAGATAGATAGATAGGTAGACAAGATAGACAGATAGATAGATAGACAGATAGATAAGATAGATAGACAGATAGATAATATAGATAGACAGATAGATAAGATAGGACGAGTGATAAGTATGAAACGCAGAGGGACAGATAGACAGAAAGAAAGAAAGAAAGAAAGAAAGAAAGAAAGAAAGAAAGAAAGAAGGAAGGAAAGACAGACAGAGAAAAAGAAAGATAGAAAGAAAGATAGATAGAAAGAGAGAGTGAGTGAGAGTAAATGAGAAGAAATGAAGGAAGGAAGGTAGGAAGAAGAGATGGAGAAGAGGAGGTGGGGAATGACCTGAGAGAATAGAGAATGAGATGAGGCCGCATAGCTGGACTGAGCCCACAACACAGAGGCACAACTCCAGCAGAAGAACTTAGGTGTGGCTTCAGAAGCGTAACCTTGGCTACCAATAAGCCCAGTGATCTAGCTGAAGACTGACCTGAGCTGTCTACGCCTGATGTCAATGAGTTGTACAAATTGAGAGATTAATTCTTTAAGCAGCCCATGAGTGTTAATAGGACCGCATCTTTGTTATCAGAAGCCTGCTGAGTATATAGAATATGTATAGCATAATACTGTAATACATATACTGAGTATATGGAATGTGTATAGCATAATAATACATATGCTGAGTATATAGAATATGTATAGCATAATAATACATGTTATGCTGCAGCACTACGTCTCATTTGGAAGAGAAGATCTTGAAAGTGAAAGGCAGAGGTTAACCTACTGGAAAACAGCATGATTTGAAGGGATGATTAAGGCTTCTGTGTAAACTTATGACTGATAATGAACCTTTGACTAAAATGGGACTTTTATCAACAGGGCCTTAAAAATCAAGGTTTTGTTCAACACACAATGTCTTGTCTCATCTTATGTAAGGTAAAACTTTAGACTGCAACAAATATATTGGATACTCCCATCTTTATTTGCAATCCCTCTAAATCAAAGGCCAACTAATAAAGCAAAGAAACAGCTTGATGGCTAAAATGTTTTGAACCTCTTCAACTGACGGACCAGCCATTTCTTTAACCATCCCTCCAAATCAGCAACACAGTTTAGCAACAACAAAGACACAAACAAACACAATGTGTTTTTCTTTTTTGGGTGTGAGTGTGGCTGTGTTTATTTTAGGTTGGAAAAGCTGAGCTGACAAGCACCTCTTACGTTTATTCGAGCCTGGTAGGAGACTACGCCGGCCGAATTGTTGCAGGAGCACCGGTAGATGCCGCTGTCGTTGACCTTGGCGTGGGAGACGTTCAGGTAGCTCAGCACGTGTCCCTCTGGCGTCACCATCTGGCCCATGCGGTAGTGTCCCAGGTCCGTGATGGCCTCCTCGTCCAGCGTCCAGGTGACAGCCGGCCGCGGAGTCCCCTTCACGTTGCACACCAGCGACACGGGCTCGTTCAGGTTTACCATCCGCTCGCTGAAGGCCGACAGGATCTTTGGTGTGCCGTCTGGAGATGTGGACAGGTGGGTGGGTGGGCGGATGGGTGTTTGGGTAGGGGTGGGTGGGGGTTTGGATAGGTGGGTGGGGGTGGTTGGGGGTGTTTGAGTAGGGGTGGTTGGGGGTGTTTGAGTAGGGGTGGTTGGGGGTGTTTTAGTAGGGGTGGGTGGGGGTGTTTGGGTAGGGGTGGGTGGGTGTTTGGGTGAGGATGGGTTAGGGTGGTTGAGAGGAAAGGAGAGAGAGAGAAAAGTATACGATGACACAAACAGATCATTGGAAAAGGAACAAATCAAATAAATAAATGCAACATTCACTTACAAGACATGTTTATTTACACCCACAGACATATTCATATGGGCTTCATTTGCTCAGGAAAGCTAATTTGCCTAAAATAAGACTTTGATATGGTTCCAAATTTAGTCAATGACACCATCATCACTACTATATATTTCCAGAAACACCAAGACGCAGAGGCCGCCCCCATCCAGTGATTCTAATCAAACATGAAACCACACACACACACACATATAAACACACACACACGCGCGCACACACACACACGTCTGACGTTATTTTTTCCCTCTCTTTCTTTCCTCTTTCTCCTGTTCTTTATCCTCTGTTCTTTTTCAAGGGCACTTAGTGAGATGAGCGACTGCAGATGGCGAATGGGGGCCTTTGAAATCTGGGCCCTCTGCGCTTCTCTGATAACCCTGGGTTGCTCAACATCATTATAGATTATCAATATCCTCTTTATACAGTTCCGTGGTCAAGGGAGGCAGTTGCCCTGGCAACCGGGTGCAGGTAAGCAGTCTCAGGCCGGTGGAGTAAATCCAATAATGGCGTCTGTGCCGCAGCTCTCTCCGCAACAGGTTTATTATCACGCCAGGCACACATAACGCAGTGGCACGTGAAAACACACACACACACACACACACGCACACACACCACACACACACACACACACACACACACACACACGCACACACACACACCACACACACACACTGTGCTGTGCTGAGCCGCAAATACATAGAAGATCCACATACCACACACATCCATAAAGAAAATCAACACAGCACACTGTGCAAAGTACATAGCTGTGCCAAGATAAACAGCATAACAATGGCACATACTCACTGACATTATATAGCCCCAGTGTTGCAAAACATAAATACTATTTCAATCATCAGTTTTAGGGTTAAAAGGTTATAACAATAAATAGGTTGACAATAATCTACATTTTAGAAATGTTATATTTAAAATGCATCATGTATCATATACACAAAGGCCACAATTAGCTAGTGAGCTAGCTGTTTAAATTGTAAAGATAAGCCTTTTTAAAACATCTGACTATCTATCTTTGTGCTCCTCAAGACATTCAAACAATCCATTGGTGCCAAACACTAAAATAATCCAGCGAGGATGAGCATCTATCTTACTGGTTCATCTACCCACCTTCCAAGATGACCTGTGCAAAGTCCTGGGCGGACATCTTCCCCTTCCTGGCAAAGCACTGGTACACCCCTCCATCACTCTTCACCATGCCATCCATCACCAGCGTCTCTTGGTTGGCACCTTTCTCGCGGTAGATCATCTCCCCGTTGCGGTACCAGGACAGCTCGTATTTGTCGGAGCCAGTGACCATGCAGGAGAGGGACACCTGGCTGCCCACGCTGCTCTTCAGAGTGTGGGGGCTCACTACCACCTTCAGGGGCTCTGCAGGTACCACAGGTACGACAGGTACCACAGGAAGAGGAGGAGGAAAGAGAAGGAAGTCAAGGAAATTGTTATGGCAGTAGACCTAAGGAAGTATGTAGGTGAAACGTATTATTTGCTCTGAATAAGTTGTTAAATTAAATAGTTAGTTTTGATTTTCATTCATATTCATGCCCCCTGCTACCAACCAGCATCTGTAATTATTGGGTCTGGATTGGGGATTTGTGTTTTTTAAAAAATGGTGATAATACCTGGCATTAAATGGTTCCTACATGGGGATTTTAGTTTACAACATTCAAAAATGAATAACTAAAAATAGCAACATAATGTAAAGAAACAGCTACTTGAATGCACCAATGCTCTGTGTTGCCCAGATATCCACATAAAAAAACATGCTAACTAGCAAACAGTAGAAAATTGACTACATCTGCTACCACCACATCAGGTCAGTGAGACCACTAAGACTCCATTTCCCAGAGGAGAAGAGGACCTGACCTGGGACTGAGGGTCACGTAAAGGTCAGGGTCAAGGCCGGATTAAGGCTCTTGTGTAGCTCTAGAGGAAACTCACGTGGGGGCATGACTACCACTTAGCCTACTTCATTAGCATGACAAGAGAGCTAAAAGAGATGGTGAAGACTTTCATCAGAGGCTACTATTAGCAGTAGGCCTAATACCACTACTAAGTTCACATGAACATTCAGATGCAAGTTCAATCAGTCACTTAATGGATCGGCAGGGATATTTTCAGACGATTTGTATCCTGAAGTGTTGGAAATCCACTGACAGAGCTTAGCAACTTGATCCCTATTATCAATGACATTGACATCAATTCACTACACGGCTAAAAATAAACTCTTAGACATGTGTCTGACAAGGTGTCCTACAGTCAATTTTGTCATGCACACTGAAGTCAGGGCAAGTAACCATAGGTTTCATCCAGGAATCATCCCTGTGTTTATATTGACATGCTGTATTTAGCATTCAGTGTTACCGCTAACATGATGACATAAAGTCGGCGTTATGAAGTTGAATGATGCATTTTGAAAACCTTCTTCCTAGTAGACATCCGTGAAACCTAGTTAAGAGATAATCCTCAACTAATACGTAATCCCTCAATAGATTCATTGAAGAGTCAGGAAGGCTACTAGGCCTGGCGTGATCCAACCCTGAAGAGGGCATTGTTGGGTCACCATAAGTTTCTTTGGAAAGAGACCTTTTTCTCTGAGCATCTGTGCCCAGAGAATATTCATCTCTGAAAAAAGTTAAAGAAATCTCTATGATGCTTATACAGAACTATTAACAGAACTTGTCCTGTGGGCAGAGGTTACCATAGTCCCCAGCCTGCAGTTAATTGTGAGTGTCACTCAATCTCTGCATTAGCATGCTAGTGGTAAATTAAACCCTTTGGCACCATTGAGCCACTGACATTTACACCATCACTGGACCATAAGCTATTAGCTATTAGGCTATGTGGCTAAGTAAACAAGTGAAGCCAGTGGAACCGTAGCACAGCGTTAACATTGGTGTCTCAACCTGGGTCTTGATGTCCCACACATGGACCCACCGAGACCCAGGTTCGAGTCCAGCCTGAGGTCATTTCCTAAACCCACTCTTCCTATCTCCCCCAGTCACTGTCCTTTCTATGGAGGATAAAAGCATGTCATCATTTCCTCTTGACATAAAGTCAAATCTATGGTGGGTTGCACTCGGTGAAAACAAAACCACATTGTTGTATTTGTTCATTGAAGATGTCATACAACTATTCTGTTGAGTCACAGTGGCATTAGCGTTACAGTGTGAAGTTGACGACAGCTGGATTGCAAACTACTGTACAAGCTACAAGTTGTCCATGCGTTTGTTTTCACCGAGTTGTCCCAAACGGAAAGTGGCCGCAATATCCCCCATAAAGACAAGAAAAGCAAAACAAAAGAAGAGAAGCCTTGAGACTTACGCTTGACCTGCAGCTGCCCCACCATGGCCGCATTGCCCAGGGAGTTCCACACCTCACATACGTAGCTTCCGGCATCACTTGGCCTCACGTTCTCGATCAGCAGGCCCGTGCTGAGCTGCCGGAACCGGCTGTCCCGCTCCAGGGGGCTGTTGTCCTTCAGCCAGCGGTACTTGGGGGCCGGGTACCCCATGGCCTTGCAGGGCAGTTCCACCCGGTGGGACACCATGACTTCCCGCCGGTCGAAGCCATCCAGGATTGTAGGCTCTGAGTTGATGGGTTCTGGTGGTGGTGGTGGTGGGGGGGTAGCAACAGGAGATTTAAGGGCAGTACAGTTTATCAACAGCATCAGGGGGAGTGTCAGTCGTATTAATTAGGCATACACTGCAGATAATCCCTCATTGAAACGGCTTTTGGATTGTAGAGTAGTAGAGGCCATAGGATTCCTCAACTAGAACTAGAAAGATCTGACATAATCACTGTTAAAGTGTTATAACAAGAAACTGGGTAACTACTATGGGATGCTCATCATGTGTGGGTGCATAGTATATTACTAGATCATAAACCTAACCCTAACCCTAAAACCTAGTATGAGCATACCAAAAATAGATATTGTAAGAGGATGTAAACTCATATAACACATGATAGCTGACGGTAACTGATATAATGTGATACCCATACTGTAAGTGTGCCCAGGTATGTCTTTCAGCAACAGTATTAAAAAAACAGCACTGTATTAAATTAGCAAATCGGGAACGCCAAAAGATTACGCGGAAGAGTGCACAACAAGGTCTGCAATAATGACTGGTGTTTTGAAACAAACAGAAACACACAAATCCTACAGAGAAGACTGATGACACTGAAGGCACTCTTTGTTGTGCACTGAGCGCACCTGTTACTGTGAGACGTGCGCTGTTGCTCTGCCTGGTCTCGCCTGTGTAGCGATGCCGCGTCAAGCAACGGTAGTTCCAGTTCCCATCATCCGTCACCACGTCCAGGATATACAAGGCTCCCGAGGGTGTGATGTGAAATCTGGGATCTTAGGAGAGAAAGAAAGAGAAGGAGAGAGAGAGAGAGAAGGAATGGAAAATATTGAGAGAAAAGTGACAGATAGAAGTAGAGATAGAGAGAGGGAGAAAAGGAAATAGAGATAGAAAAGAGAGAGAGAGAGAGAGAGAGAGAGAGAGAGAGAGAGGAGGGAGAGAGAGAGAGAGAGAGGAGGGAGAGAGAGAGAGAGAGGGAGAAAAGGAAATAGAGATAGTAAAAGAGATTGGTGTATTGGATACAGCAGTAGCGGAGAGAGGGAGAGAGAGAGAGAGGGAGAGAGAGAAAAAAGAGAGTTAAACGATAACATTCCCACACATCATAAACATTCAGTCTGACTAGGCATCATCATTAGAGAGCGAGTGCAGTGGGGACCAGCCGTGCTCAGTGTAGCTCCACTCTGTTATGCACGGTAGCCAATTACTCGGCGAGCTTCCAGAGCTCCGCTACGCCACGCTACGCTACGGCGCGGATTCCCCCTGCCAGATGTGCTCCCGCCTCTGGCTGCCCGACGACGACGACAACGGGGCCCTTTGATATCCCAGCAGCCCTCCCACCCCGCCCCTCGCAAACATCACCAGGTGATCAAACCCCTCTCTTGTTTCAGGGCGTCACTTGAAGTTCACCCCGCACGCCGGTGTTATGTTAATTCAGCAGGATCAAACTGCTACGCCATACCAGATTGTCAGCTCCCATCCAGGAGGAGCAGACTTTTCTTTCGTCTTTTATTTTTTTTTACACCTGTGTTAGCGCGCTAATGCACTAGCCTCGAGGGGGGAGAGCGGGTGTCGGATCTGATTGTGGGGTTGTGAGCAGTTGTCTGTGCCTGGTGCCTGTGTGTTTATGGATACAAAGAGACAGCTCAGCTTTGGGAAACCTCCACGTCCTCATGGATCTCACAATCAGCTACAGGCAGCTCCCAGTTAGGACAGGACAGAAGATATAGACCGATCATGAGTATATTCAACCCAGTTAGGACAGGACAGAAGATATGGATGGATCATGAGTATATTCAACCCAGTTAGGACAGGACAGAAGATATGGATGGATCATGAGTATATTTAACCCAGTCAGGACAGGACAGAAGATTTGGATGGATCATGAGTATATTTAACCCATTCGAGTCTATGCACAAAATCTATGCTGGCCAGATTTATTAAGGAATGCATACTTTTGTATGTTGGTTTGGCACAGTCTGCTAAA
>NC_063203.1:26589362-26594362 GCF_017589495.1 Alosa alosa
ACACACACACACAGACACACACAAACCGAGGCCGGTTACGTCACAACACACGGGAACAACGCGAAAACATCCAAACAGGCAAGAACATTGGTCAAGGACCGGAGCCAAGAGTCAGCACACACATTAAGAACGACTACGTCACAACACACAGCAACAACATCAACATCCAAACACGCTGGAACATTCCAGAACACAATGCAACACAACTCGGCACAATCCGCCGCCACACACTGACAACGATTACGTCACAGACTACGTCAACAACACCAAAACATCAAAACCAGCCAGAACATTGGACAAAGAACGGAGCTAGGACTCACTGCACACACACACACACTGAGGCCGATAACATCACAACACACAGCAATAACGCAAAATATCTCAACATGGCAGAACATTAGGAAACCTGTGTGCGTGTGTGGGTGTGTGTGTGTGTGTGTGTGTGTGTGTGTGTGTGTGTGTGTGTCTGTGTGTGTGTGTGTGTGTATGTGTGTCAGCAGACTGACAAAAACTCCCATCACTTGCGAGCTTCTAAGTGAGTTAGTGTGTGAGTGAGTCAAACAAGGAATGAATGGCTCATCAAATGAAAGTTTGAACAAACCAATCAGGTATGTAAATGATAGTGCACTTCACATCTCACAACACTGCGAGCCTGAGTACCAGAGAGGCAGCGCACCAGGCACCATGAGAGGAACAAAATGGGAACTATGTGTGTTTGTCTTAACAGAAAAACACACACACACACACACACACACACACACACACACACATACACATCATTGTCTGCAGCATGAGCCCACACCACACCTCTCTCTCTCTCTCTCTCTCTCTCTCTCTCTCTCTCTCTTTTTTTTTTTTCTTCTCTGCCCCTGTTCATGAATTAATGAACACAGTGGAGCAGGATGCTGGCCCACAATGCAACACGATAGACCTCCAGCAGCAGCACCCTCAGCAGCATGCCGTCCAGCACAGAGGCGGGTGCAGGGGGGCACTTGGTGCAGGAAGGGGGGTCACTTTCTGCTGGAGGAAGATGCTTCTTTTCAGCCTGGTGCTGCTTCTGGTTCTTGTGTTGTTTTTTCTGGGGATGTTTCAACCTTCTGAAATATTATCCATGATCAAGGCCATCACAAAAGTCCACAAGTATATAGTCTCCTAGTCCGTGCTGCATATCAGAATGTGTAGCACTCTGTTGACAAGCTTGAATTGTTACCCTTTTATTGGTGCCACAGAGGATGACTAGGTGCTCTAGAGATCGAGGCTTTATATCATCAGAACCGAAACCGATACAGAAGCGTCCAGATCCCCGGGATTCCTACAGTTCTATTCTTAGTATCGGCTCCACTTAGGAGGCATTTGTTGATTATGCAGAGGGGAGGGCAGCTCCACTCCGCCTCAGGAGCATGGCTGGGGCCTGCTGAGCACCAACATGTCCCGCGCCTGCTACACCCGCGGGCAGAGTTGGCCACTGATTCTGGGCCGCGTTCGGGCCAGCTGAGGGCCGTATTCTGCGCTGCACCACCCGGCTATCCTGTAGCCTGTCGTGGCTTGCGCCTGCGGCGATCGCCTGCTTACCACCCCTGCGCTCCTTTCCATGCAGGCTGCATCATAAATCATTCAGTGGCGCTGCAAACCATGCAAAAAAGGCCCAGCTGCCACACCAGTGTAGCATTCATATTTAAACTAAAGAAACGGTGCCATCCGACTGAACCTCCCCCCCCTGAGGACTGAGGAAACTGAAGATGCCTGCGTTGGGCTTCAGACAGCACAACTCACAGCAATAAATGGATAAAACGTCTCTCTAGTCAACAACTCTGTAGTCAGATGCGTTTCTAGATGTGACACCGTTGCCAGACGCATCTGCAGGAGCAGCATGTTTAACAACACTGCCATCTGTTGCAAACTGCTCTTTGTAAACATAACATAGCAACATGGCATCATGATTCTGTATTTGGTCTGCTGAATTGTTGAGGGTCCAATTTTATCTTGAGCGAGTACCTAAGTGACCTTTGACCCAGCTAGAGGTTCATGCCAGAGGAGATCTGGAGAGGATCTGCCGGAGCCGCGCCGGATCAGGGCCAGATCTGGCTGGAGAGTGGGTTGATGATTATCCCTGATCCCTCCTTCTAATCCCCCATCAGATGAGGATGCAGAAATAAACACAGTTTACATGCTCTAGTACCCTGGGGACCAGCCTAGAAAGTGTGTGCACGCGCACGCACACACACACACACACACACACACACACACACACACACACACACACACACACACACACACACACACACACACACACACACACACAAAGTGCGCCTGTTAATATCAGTTTAGATAGTAAGGTAGCCATACAAGTGGCTCTCTCTTCCTGGCACACTATGCTCGGAGCCGCATGAGACCCTTTAATAAAGGCCATGTGAGCAGCGTTCACCTAAGGTGTGATAATGACCATTATCTGATGCCCAATAGCCGTACGGGCCGGGGCAGCCGAACAGTGGTGCCAGCACCAGAACCGGCTCTCCTGGCGCTGGCAGTGGGCACTGGGCGAGCCTTGCGAGCGGACCGACGCCGGTCTGAGTTGGAGTCGGAGTGGTAATTACACTTGGCTGGGTCTTAGCCCGGCTCCCCCCTCCCCCTCTCTGCAGTTTGTTACAGATGATTTAAGAGCTAAAGTTGTCCGCCGCTTGTTTGAACATCTGTGCGTAATAGACTGAAACGCGCTCAAGATGCTCCTCGCTCGCTCACTCGACGATTCTCAATCCTCGCTGCACGGCAATGGTGCATAAATATTCACGTCGCGTTTATGGGAGATACGAGATTCATCTATAATTAGAGTGGACATCTTTTGCCAATAACCAATGCACAGCAGTTAGTGTGCCAGTGTCTGTTTGTGTGTGAGAGTGTGTGTGTGTGTGTGTGTGTGTGTGTGTGTGTGTGTGTGCCCTGATGAGCTGTGCCTGTGGATATATCTGTTCAATGAGTGTACTTATCTCTGTGTGTTAATGTGTGCAAGTGTTTGTTTACAACTACTGTGTTCTAACAGCTCTGTGTGTGTGTGTGTGTGTGTGTGTGTGTGTGTGTGTGTGTGTGTGTGTGTGTGTGTGTGTGTCTGCTCTGTGATTTAAGAGCCCCTCAACCCCATAATTTGTATTTCAGTATATTTCAGTATATTCTTTATCTTCTACTGTCCTTATTGCTTAGTTGTGTTTTTTATATTATATACTTTTATTACTTTTTCTGCTGTTAGTGATTGTTGTGTGTGATGTCTGTATGCTACTGAGACCTTGAATTTCCCCTTGGGGATCAATAAAGTATCTATCTATCTATCTATCTATCTATCTATCTATCTATCTATCTATCTTTCAACCAACAGGAAGTCCCTCTTTCAAGACAGGCAGGCAGCACTGGCCACAGCCTAGCACAGGAGAATAGCTCTACCTAGTCCAGTGGTGCCTACCCCGGCAGCGAGAGAGAGAGAGAGAGAGAGAGAGAGAGAAAGAAAGAAAGAGAGAGAGAGAGAGACACATGCCTGGAGGAATCAACAGCTCCGATTTGAAAGTGCATGGCTGATGAGGCCTTAGAAACTGAGATGGTGTGGGGTTGGAGTGGAGGGTGTGGGGTTGGAGTCGAGGGTGTGGGGAGAAGAAGAAAGGATGATTCTTTAGGTCCTGCTGCGTTCGAGTTCACACAACTCTATCTCTCACCTAGCACTCTCTTTTACACACACACACACACACACACACACACACACACACAGTTGAGTGAGTGGGAAAACTGCAACTAACTCTATAAAGTAGAAAGGGACATTTATTTGAAACTTGTGAGTGGGTTGGAGCATTGAAGTGTGTATTTATTTAATTCTATTGATTTATAAATGGTAAACTTTCTAAATGAGCATAGCTGGAGTAAGATTGTGCTCATAAGAAAGCAGAATTTGCAGCTGGCTATATATGCATAGTGCATTTGCATGGTGGCTACAGTATATTAAGAGAAGAACAATCCTGAACAATTTCTGTGTTTCCATTTGACTCTTCTTTGTTGTAGTGAGACAAATGGAGGCATTTGCACATGTAAACAGCATTAGGGAGAGAGAATGGGTGACATATTAGCTACTGAGTACTGTGGATTAGCAGTAGAGAGAGTATGTGTGCAGCAAAGAATACTGTCAGTATCAGAGGAAGAGTATTTGTCCAGTATTGAGACAAGAAGATATATACAGTGTTAGTATTCCACATATGTAGTATTAGACGTTATCTACGCTGAATAAACCCAAGTTGAGGCTGTCAAGTGAATACTCCCCACACATTGAGAACTTCATAAATGATTAATGCCACACCCGTGGAGCGTTGTGTCCTGGACGCACGTGATGAAGAGAAAAATTGACTTGGAAACAGAATCTTTTATCAAGGCTCCCTCGGCCATTATTGCAGCTTTGGTGAAAAACAACAGTGCAGCACCGACTGCCAACATAACCTAATTACTGCCGCGGCTTAACTGTGGCAATTAACATATTCCATTAACCGAGTTTAAACTGTGAACTCCATTGCCTTTTCTGTTGGAGCATGGGGAGGAATGGAGAATGTTATTTCAGAGATAGGGGCTTCAATACACATCCACTAGTTACAGTTTAATTTAGTCCAAGATAGCAAAGATACATTGATTTTTCTGGCTTGCATTTGGAGGCATGTCCTTGCAGCGTATTTCTAATTTTGTTCAACAGAATATGTACAAACAAATGCCTTCTTCAATTCTAATTAAAACAAAATACAGTAGGTCTACATTTAACAAAGACAATGAATAACATATATTACAGTGTATATTCTACTACACCATCACTAGGATTTCTTATATATTTAAGTTATGGGCAACATGATAACAAATTCTCCAAATTCTCTGTGGGGGACAGTATGCCTTTTTCTACTAACTTTAGTGTTCACAGATCACAGTCCCTTGTCTGTTTTAGGGTGTAAAGGGACAGCCTGCTGTCTGTATACTGTCAGAGCAGT
>NC_063203.1:26599362-26611862 GCF_017589495.1 Alosa alosa
GAAGAGAGAGAAGAGAGGGAGAAAGGGAGAGAGAGGATAAAAATAAGTTAAAAACGGAAGAGAGAGGATAGTGAAAAGAGAGGGGAAAACCGAGAGAGAAAAAGAACGAGAGAGAGAGTGAGTGAGTGAGAGAGAGAGAGAGAGAGAGAGAGAGGGGGCAGGGTTGAAAAAATACCACTAAAGATTTCTGTCATGTCACATTGTGTGCGAGTGATCTGAGAGACTATGACAGGTGACATTAACCAAAGGTCATCTCTGGAGTCAGAGCGTTGGCAATATAAGAACTACGCACAGGCCGTACAACACGCAGTAATTAAACAGATAGAACAGGGACCACGGAGAGAGCACTGTCCCACTAATGCTTCCCCATCACAGGCACACATGTAAATAACACACAGACAAACACACACAAGCGCTCTGGCTAATTATCTCTTCATTGGCCAGCGTTTGGTTTTTGGAGAGGAGTTCAAAGCAGTCAGTCAGGGGATTAGAGGGGCTGTAGCTTTCATAGGCGAAATAAAAATGTGTAAAGCGCTTTAATGTTTGCTCCAAATACACACACACACACACACACACACACACACACACACACACACACACACACACACACACACAGCGCACGCACGCACACACACACATAAACACATATACACAGACATACACAAAACATATGGGCATGCCTGGGTGCTTGATGTGTTGAAGAAGTTTTGTATGTTTCAACTCACTACGGTCAATGTTATAATCTTTCAGAGCCACATCCATGTCCAAACCTGAGGACAAACATGACCTTTTTTTCTTCACCAGATCCTTTTCATATTTTCATATGAAAAATGAACATGTGTTTTTAACAAACACAAAATGATAATTCCTGCATAGCATTGAATGAATTGTGTGTCCTGTGCTTAGTTTGGTATAACAGTGCGAATGGCGTATCACATTCACATACCAAGAGCACACTGATCAAACAGAGGGAACAGGGAATGGAGGAGAGCTCTCTAAAAACATACATATGGGCTCTGTTCCAAACAGAAGGCACTACGTCAGAACAAATCCCGACCAAAAGCTGCACTAGAACTCACAGCACTCTGCACGTTATCAATTTTCTTAACACGGCTAACAGACGAGTTACTGTGTTTCAGTCCGTTGCTTAACGTCACACATTTCTCACTCGCCTGGACTGAGGATGCGTGAGAACCGAAGTTGACCAACAGGAAATGGGTTCAAATTGGCTTCCTTCGTCTCCTTGAATTTCCCCTGGGGATCAATAAAGTATCTATCAATTTATCTATCGTTCGATGTCTACGGGATGGCTGTGTCCATATATTTTACTGTCAATGGCCATTACCAGTGTCATCTGCCATCTTTGTCTACTTTTCACAGCTGTTTCAAACAAAGGATTATGAGTAGTAGGCAGCATGAAGGATTCATCAATGCTGCCTTCAAAAACGACCATTATTTGTGTAATTCTAAGATATCTTAGAAGGCAGCAAAAAGAGTTTGTTCAGTTTCGAACTTCACACTTGCTGCCTCGTTTCCCAGTTAGATATCTAAAAAGGCAGCAGTTTTTACAGTTTCGAACAGAGCCATGGTGTGTGTGTGTGTGTGTGTGTGTGTGTGTGTGTGTGTGTGTGGCCTTTCAGCTCTGTCAGCACTTCCGTCCACATCAGATGATGTCACTATGAGAGTGGGTGACTCCAGCTACTTAGCAACTCCCTGTCCACACAGAAAAAGGCACAGACTGATCCTCCCACTCGTCTCTCTCTCTCTCTCTCTTTCTTTCTCTCTCTCTCTCTCTCTTTCTCTCTCTCTTTCTCTCTCTCCTGCCTGCATTCAAATCTATAAATATATGACAAATGCATAAATGGTTATAAAATATAGGCTCTTTTTAATCATTGTTCCCATATAGACACACAGACGTGCACATACACATACACTAACACACATGTTTTCTCTATCTCTCTCTCTCTCAAACATTGGGGACTGTAGGTCTGTGTGAGGCTATGTTAGGCTGTGTGACTATGAGACTATGTGAGGCTATGCCATGCTAGGCTGTAAGACTGTAAAGCTCTAAGTCTGTAGGGCAGAGGGAAACAGCGAGTCTTTGGCACTTACTACAGAATAATACCTCATTTCAGCCTCAATTTCCCCTGAAAGGAACGGAGGCTCACCCCTGTGCAATGCGCTCAGCTTTTAATTATTTTCGCTTTATTTGGATGGACAGCATGCGCACACACACACATTACACTACTGATGCACACACACACACACACACGCGTGCACACACACACACACACACACACACACACACACACACACACACACACACACACACACACACACAGCCTCCTTCTCCTGTAAAGACACATCGTTGCTTTTCTTCTCCTTCTATTCTGATTATTTTATTCTCTCTTTTCACTGTCTTACTTTGCATTCTTTTATTCTCTAGTTCTCTGCCTCTCCAAAAATATGTTTGTCCTTCCTTTATCCCCTTTCATTTTTAAGGACTTTTTATTTTGTATCTTCCTTCCTTATACAGTAACATATTCTGTTCTTTCTTTCCATCCTTCCTTCCTTTCTTTTGTTTAGTCGTTCTCTCTTTTTATTTCATTAATTTATCAGTTTAGTTCTTTCTCCCTCTCTTCCTTGATTTCTTTGTATCCCCCTCTTTCTTTAGATGACTGTTTATCCAGTGTCTCATCTCCCTCCCTCTTTCTCTCTCCCTCCCTCTCTCCAATTATCTCTCTCAGATCCTCTTTTCCTCCGTCTGGAGTTGGGCTCTCCAGCTTGAAGCGGAACAGACTGAACCCTCCACCGTTCTTTTATGTTTACTTTTGGCATGAATTCTTATGGCAACATCCACTCAAGGCTGCAAAGCGATCATGGTGCATATACAGATGTATTATCTTTAGTTTGATTCACTTCATGTTGGTTCATTGGTATGTACTGACAAGTGGGTCTAATTACACTAAACGTATCTGAATATGTTCTTCAGAGAACTTGCAAATATGCAAGTGGTT
Organism: Alosa alosa; assembly: GCF_017589495.1. Classification (NCBI taxonomy): domain Eukaryota; kingdom Metazoa; phylum Chordata; class Actinopteri; order Clupeiformes; family Clupeidae; genus Alosa; species Alosa alosa. Next base: position 26,602,380 of record NC_063203.1, read on the forward strand.
AAATTATGTAATAATGGATGATGTAATCAAGATGATTTAAAATGTAATTTTAGTGTCTAAAGCGGAATAAAACTTCAACACTGCCCACTTCACCACATAGTAACAAAAGGAAAACTGTGGTACAACAATTAACTGAACATGGACTTTTTAAAAAGAAAATCATTGTCTTACCTGCTTGAGACGGCATTCAGGTAGAATGATCAGACATAGGAGGCCGGAGAGGGGGAGGTGGAGGAGGGGAAAAAGGGGGAAAGTCTCGTTAGCAAAGCTGTTACCACAGAGTGATACACAAGCAGTGTGTGATTTAGCAAAGTTGTTAGGATCGGGAGATACACAATCTGTGCGTGATTTGTTGAGTAATCGCCACTAATGACAGAGAAAACATTTACAGTAACCTGGAGCTGAGGCTCACCCCTCAAAACAGCCAGACGATTAGCTAAATATAAAACTCATGGCGCATGTAAACTAGCAATTAGCTCAATGTAAACAAAGGGCGCGTGTAAAATTAATAGGCGTATGGCTGCCCTCCACTCAAGCAGCCTACTCCAAAACATTAAACACAAAATGTCCCCAATGGTTAATTGTGCTCCAGTCTAAATATAACCCCAGGCATGTTGTTGTGTGTGTGTGAGTGTGTGAGTGTGTAGTGTGTGTGGGGGGGCTGTCTAGCATTGACTGAATCAGAGGCCCAGGATCAGGAGCTGTCATTTTCATTTGTGTATCTGTTTCAGAAGAGCAGTGCTTGATGGAAGCTAGCATGTCATCTGACAGATTCAAATTCTTCTCCCCAACCCATAACCACCATCTTGGATAGCTAGGATGCTATATGCAGATTAATTCTTCTCCCAACATTCGTCACTCTCCCCCACCCACCATTACCACCATCAAACACAAACCTATACGCATTGACGTGTTTTCAAGCCAGCACATGATTATAGATACAATACAAATCCACAGACACCCATTTACGACAGCAGATACAATGATACAGAGCACATACTTTCAGTCATTCTTTTCAATGATTCTGCCAGTATTGCAGAGTTCTATTCAGGGCTGTCAGAAATGCTTGCTTATGTCCAAACCTATGGCCTTCACATCGTCAAACTAGTCACAGAGGTAAAGATGTATGCTGAAACACTATACTGACTGCAGTCAAGGCTTTGCCATGCTAAAAATACATCACCTATGCTAACTTCCTCAGCAGCACAAGACAGAAAAAAGAACAGAACTGACCTAGGTAAAGAGAGTGAAAAAAAATGCTAAGACATATTTTGACAAGCATTCCTCCATTTCTGTCTAGTCTGGGCATCCCTCTGCTTTTGTCTGTATGTCTATATGACCGCCTGGGTGCTTGTCTGTCTGTCTGTGTGCCTGTCTGGTTCTTGGTCTCTCTCTGTGTCTGTCTGTCTGTCTGTCTGGTTCTTGGTATCTCTCTGTGTCTGTCTGTCTGGTTCTTGGTCTCTCTCTGTGTCTGTCTGTCTGTCTGTCTGGTTCTTAGTCTCTCTCTGTGTCTGTCTGTCTGTCTGTCTGTCTGGTTCTTAGTCTCTCTCTGTGTCTGTCTAGCTGTCGGTGTGTGTGTCTGTCTATCCTCCTGCCTGTAGAATGGGAGCCTGAGTTCTCTCTATAAGTCCTCATCATGGGGCATTCAGGGCCCTGTTGGGGGAAACGTTTGCGTTTGGGACTGAAGAAGACTCCCAGACAGCTGGTGACAAGCAGCTGTCGGGAAAAAGCCAGTCTGGCACACTTCACCCCTCCCATTCCCCTTCTCTCTCTCTCTCTTTCTCTCTCTCTCTCTCATCTCTGTCTCCCACACTCTTTCTTTCTCCCTTTCTCTCTTTCTATCTATCTCCCACTCACTCTGATCCTCTATACCTCTCTCTCTCCCTTTCTCTCTCTTTCCTCTCTCACACACACACTCACACACAAACACACAAACACACACACATACACACACACACACCCTCCCTCCTCATTTCTCTAACCTGCCTGAAATGGATGCTTGGAGCTGCGGCCTGTAATGTGAGATTATCAAACAAAATTAGCGCTGTTTAATCTTTCATGGGCTCCACTCCGGGCGAACTGTGCTTGCGCTGCCGTTGGCATAAATTAAACAGCACTACTGAACTTGTCTGCATCCGCTTGGAGATGAAGAAATCACACACAGAGACACAGACAGAGGCACACACACACACACCCACACACACACACACACACACACACACACACACACACACACACACACTCAAAGGGTCCACTGCCTCATCATCATCACAAGTAAAGTGGCTTCTGTTATCTTATGGCCCAGCTGTGGTCATACAATATTTACTGTTAAGTCATGGACATGCACACAACACACACACACACAAGTTTCTGTTACAGGCCCTACATGGTGATTGAATGATGGCAAAGAGCAAAGAAAACAAGCAAACTCTACATTACTAGCTTATTATACTGTTAGCCACTGTTCAATGGAAAGAGAAACAGATCTCATTTTGATGTCTGTGTCTCTCTTTGACATCATGTTCATTGTACATCATGCAGGTAAACAACTGGACAACAGGAGCAATAATGCAACAGAAAGGTTCAATGGTAAAGACGTAGGCAGCAGAATGAGGCCATCTTGTATTCTAAACTGTTCCAGAGAACATAGTCCACTGCATGGGACGAAAAGAGTCAGGCATTTCCTCCAGTGCCAGATATGGGCCTCTTTTGATGGCACTGGCAAACGTGCCGTTTAGTCTGGCCTACACTTCTCATCTTATGATATAATAGCCCTGCGGGAGGACACAGGTGACCTCCTTGCTCTCCTTAAACATGACAATAAAAAACCATGACCGGCGCTGAGGCCAAACGTCCTGATCTCCTTAAACGGCTGGCTTCACAGGCAGGGAGCAGAACTTAGTGAGCCGTTGGTAATGAGGAGGGGGCGACGCCCCGACGCCCTGCCGGCCCCAAGCTCCAGAGGACACGGTATCGAGGCCCGCGCTCGCCCTCACCGTGACCCTAATTAAGCGCTCGTCTCTGGGCAGGAGCGCATGGCCAAAAGGGGTCAAGTCCTCCGCTACACCACGTCAGAAAACACTTCAGAAGGAAGCGCTTCCGTACCATCTGAGAGTAAGAGAATGAGGTCCTAGTTAATGTGGAAAAAAGAACATTAAGGCCTATTACTATGCCCATTATACACACAATCTGTAGCAGATGAGAATTAGCCACATTGTGTTATTGTTTTAGTGTTTTTTGCTGTTGTTATTGTGGTTGTTGGGCAGAGACTATTATCCAATGCAAAGAGCTAGTGCAGCTGTTTTACCACAAACTGTTTTGTTGTTGCTATTGTTATTGTTATACACACACTAGCACAACATTTGAACAGCATGTGAAATTTACATGTATACATAAGCAAAGATGTGAGTTTTCAACAATCATTGAGTAACTGGCGAGCGTTACTGCCTGCCAGATCGGCGTGCCAGTGAGGCTGCTGGTAACTGAGCAAGAGCAAGCAAGGCCGCTGATGAATCCTACGCCAAAGTGCACTCTCACCACCACCAAACGCAGCTGCCGCCTGTGTTGGCGGCCATTGGGGCTGGGATGACTGCGCTGCGCGAGCAACAACATGTTAGCGTCACTTCAGATGCGCGCTGCAACGTGTGCGTTTTAAGGTCAGTTGTCAGAAGTGATGGTGGGCCGTGGCTGACGCGCCATGACAGGTGTCATGGCACGAGCGACTGAGCCATGCGAGGCTTCGATGTGCATGCGGCCTGGAGTGACATGCCACTTCACCAGCTGCAGCTAACCAAGCCACAAACCATCAACAACCACCACACTCAACACAACAACAGGATCCATCGTGCTCGTCTCCCGGCCAATCAGAAACAAATCAATAGGTCCATAGAACCCAATTTTTAGAATAGAATAGAATAGAACAGAAGAGAATAGAATATTCTTTTTATGTTTTATAAAGATACTGATAAAACGTATTGCATAGGCTAGTACTTTTTTAAGGAAAATGTTTCTTTTACATTTACAAGAACATTGTGTTTTAAAAGAGGTCGTACTGGTGTTCAAACAGATGTACATCATTTTCTTGTGGGTGACTCACAATAAATAGCTATACCATTTCGGAGATTCTTGGTAGTGCAGGCCCTTTGCCTCTAATTTGCACGCTCTTTCTCTCTCTCACACTCTCTCTCTGTCTGATGATTCTTCACTTTCTCTCTCTCTCTCTCTCTCTCATTCTCCACTCTCTTTTTTTTTAGAATTATAATTTCACACAAAAGATTAGTCATTTCTCACTGGGGGGGGTAGGCAGAGCCTTGCTTCACTATTCTAATGGTGTGGGGAGGTGATTTCCAGTGTTAAGATCCCATTTAGCTGCTATGAAGCGGGAGTCACATGGCACCTTTTTTTCCCTCCCTCTTCTTCTCTCTCTGTCTCTCTCTCTCGTCAGCACACACACACACACACACACACAAGCAGGAGCAGGAGTCAGGCACTTCAGGATTTGCATAGAGCTTAATTTGATCTACTTGAGATTGCTATTTCCTACACTTCATGTAATTAAAGTCAGATGAGACCAATTAAGCGGACGCGGTGTAAGAAAGGAGAGGAGAGGAGAGGAGAGGCGGCAGCACCTCAATCGGGGGAGACCATGCGAGGGCCGATTGCGGTCATTGTAAATATTGGCACCATGACATGATTGCATCTCCAGTCTCATCAGAGGGGATTGCGGTGGGGAGATGAGAGGCGCCGAGGTGGGTCAGTGGGTCCGTGGGCAGTGACCTAGAGAGTGAAGGTGAAACTGAGACCCTGGAGAAGGCTGTAGCAGGTGGCCACTCCCACAAACAACAAGTCATGGGAGACATTTTGTAGCTCAATATTCCTTTTAGCTTGCAACAACATTGCCATTGCAATTATAATTATTTGAAGGGGGACTGGAATAAATAAACAAGTTTGTCTTCACATGTCGAAATACATTAAGAGGAGATATTTGTGGAATTTTGGAATTTTACTAATAGTATATAGAACTTGCACAAATTAGCTGATGGTCGTGAATTAGTCAGCTGCTGTATGAGTTGTGCATGGCCAGACGTAACAGTAACAGTGCTGACTTCACTCTGTGACGGTGCTGACTTCACTCTGTGATGGTGCTAATTTGACTCTGTGACTGTGCTAATTTGACTCTGTGACGGTGCTAATTTGACTATGTGACGGTGCTAATTTGACTCTGTGACAGTGCTGATTTGACTCTGTGATGGTGCTGTTCACCTAATCCAGATCAATCACAGGGTCATCAGCCATCCAGCAAGTGGGGCAACGTTAGGCTGGGAGATAAGGGACAGAGCTAGCCCAGACTAGCCTAGTGTGGTGGATCTGGCCCAAATCTCCCTGGCATCCCCTGCCATCTGGTTAGGCTCTGTCTCTGCATCTGCTCTTGATCTGCTGACTTTCAGGCCCAAAAACTACACTAGCATCCCCCTGCCATCTGGTTTGTGGGTCTTCCTCCTTCATGGCATCTGTGACAGAGCTGACAAGGCCCCGATCCGGCCCGGTTCTGGTGTGATTCTGGCTCAAACCTGCTCCTGTCCCCAGCCATCTGTGGTGGGGGTGGAGAAATCCCCTTTATGGCATCTGTGCGCGGCGCCTGTGCCAGAGCCAGACGTGTGATAAACATCTGCCTGCCTGCTCGCTGTGTCTCACCTCGGGTTTATGGTCGTCCAAATGTGGTGTTAATCACACAAACAATCAACCAGCCATGTCAATTAAACCCAGAGCAATTGGTGATGGGAACTAATAAAGCACTAAAAGAGAACTGCTGACAGCATTTCAGATGGACAGGCTGCGTGAGAAAATGAGAGAGAGAGAGAGAGAGGGAGATAGAGAGAGAGAGTGTGTGAGTGAGAGGGAGAGAGAGATGCTGAAAAATGACTAGCTTTTTAATGTCAGTCACATCCACCAGACGGCGAAGGCTGCACAGCGTGTAGACTGGCTGTGATTGAATGCCAGAGGAGCAGATATTACATGACACCTCTGTCTCTCGTGTGTGTGGACTGCCTGGCTCCGTTAGTCTTCGTTAGGTCCAGCGTTCGGCTCGCCATCAGGCTAATTTGACGAGCGGAGCAGCGAGCGGAGGATTTCCTGAGCGCAGGGGTTTTATGGGGAGCCCCAGCCGAGCCCACGCTGAAACGGCAGGAGGACACAGATGCTCTGCCAGGCCCACACACACCCACACACACACCACCCACACACACCCACACACATGCACACACACACACACACACACACACACACACACACACACACACACACACACACACACACACACACACACACACACACCCACACCCACACCCACACACACACACACACGTCACACACACACACAACACACACACACACACACACACACAACAGCACCTGCCCGCGCACACACACACACACGCCTCACTAAAGCAGTCCGGCCTCAGAGGCGAGACACAGCAATATGGATCAATTAAAATCAGGGCAGGCATATGGCTCAGTGTGAAAATAAAAATGAATATTACCGACGGTGCTGTCTCTGAGCCAGAGAGGCAGACTGTGTGTGTGTGTGTGTGTGTGTGTGTGTGTGTGTGTTTATATTGACATATGTGCATAACATGTGTCTGTATGTTGGTTTGTATGCATGTGTGTGTGTGTGTCATCAATATGTAATGACAGTAATGTGAATTGAGGCTAAACCTAAATTGTGATGGCTCTAAATAGCTAATGGGTATTGCGTTGTGCGCCGGAGAGGCACCAGGGAGAGTCAGCCGGCACTCTACACGAGGCCATAAAAGTTTGTATGCATGTATGTGTGTGTGTGTGTGTGTGTGTGTCCAGGGAGAGGCAGCCGGTGCTCTACACGAGGCCATAAAAGATGCTGTGGAATAAATAGTCATCTCTGATTATGATCGTAATTGCAGGAGTCCAGGATAATTAACTGGTAACGATAATGTTATTACATTTCAGTGGTGCATGGGGCAGAGAGACACACTTACTCACACACACACACACAAAACCAGGCTCGGACTGGTAATCTGTACATCCGGGCAAATCTGTACATCCGGACAAAAATGTTTTTTGTTTTTTTTTTTAGATTTTTTTTTTATTTAGCCTATTTGCGGCCCGTCATTTAGGCCTAGGCCTAGCCTATACATAGCCTGGGTGCCATTCCGAGTTGAGTATGACTACGTCAGACTAGCCTATACATGCAGTTGCATCCATTTGGCTTGGGGGGTGACAGGTCAATCATTTTGGCCTCTTCATGACAGGTTCGGTGTGTGTTACGATCGTGCCCCCCTGCCCCACCCCTCAAGTGGATTTGTCCAAGCAGCCGTTAGTTGGAGTGCATGGTAGCCTAGGCTGTATAAGTGCCCTCCACTGGCTGGTGTTCACATTATTGCAGTTTAACTGTAAACATATATAATATATTGTTTATAGACGTTAGTTGCACGCGCTACCTAGAGCTCATTTACTGCACCATGTAGGCTACTGTAGTGCGGTTCTGTCAACATAAAAAAAACGGGTAGCCTACAATTTTCGCACAGCTTGGTGGAAAAGTGTAGCACAGGTTAAAGAAAACCCATTCATTTTTGGAGCTGATCCTACTAAGGAACTTCAAAGTATTTCCCATATAGTAGGCCTATCCTTTTAGCTCACAACGACAGTGAAAGTGAAACTTGGAAAGTGGTCTCTCCACCAAGTGTTACATTAGATGCACAATCAATCGTCGATGCAGGTAAAAAGTAGGCTGTCAACTGGTAGGTTAGTAACGAAGGTATTGCAAAATGTGATGACGGCACACAAACTAGGGCAAAAACGTTTAGTATACACTTGTGGTGATAGCCTACAGTTAATGTGAATCGCGGACTATAACCAAAGTAAAGGAGAAGATTTGCACCAAATAAAGGCTGTTTGTGTTTCTACAACATGTTGGCACAAAACGTAATTTCTGACAATGTCCATGTTCAGTAGCCTATATTTTTCATTCACAGTCAAGCAGTGACATGTGGTTTAATGCATGGGGTAACATGACGTGAGACAGACAGAAGATGAGCCTGTCTTTAGTAGCCTATCCCTGAATCCTGTCCCTCTCAATTTCAAATCACTTTAAAAGCGGTGTGATTAGCAACCAGATTTTTTTTAAATCCGGAGAGACACCCCGGACCCCGTGTGTTATTGTGATTAGGCTATAGGTCCAAATCGAAATGTTTGGGTTCAGTTCATGAAGTGTTGCTACAGCATAATTACTGTGTGTTTGTTATTTATGGGGATTTTTTTTTTTTTTTTTGGGCTCGTCGCTCCAGTGGTGGGCGGGTCCAGGAGAAAATTGCCAGGGCCGAATTTTGCTCCCAGTCCGACCCTGCTCAAAACACACACACGCACACACACACAGAATCTAGGCTACAGTTATCAGCAAAGCTGTCTCTATTTGACCAGAGTCGTTTAGCATGCCTATATCTGCACTGCGTGTATGTGCATGTATGTGTGTGTGTGCATGTATGTATGTCAGAGGCATACATACAATAGAACTCAGCCTCCTCTAAAATATCACGGAAAATCGCATCAAATAACACTATTACAATAGCTTCTAGCGAACTATTCCAACTAGAACATGCTGAAAACATGTTCATCTTCATGGCTAGTTTGTTCAGCAATAAGGTTTTGTCGGTCATTTATCATGATTTCGCACCCGTAATACATTGCTGTGATGACACGATCCATCAAAAAAACATGCAAAAAACCCATAGACGCTCACTGGACTTTCAATGGCGCTTACAGAGTGGGCTGATCTCAGTGCAGAAAAGCTACACATTTATTGGACAAAGCCACAAAATCGTCTCATTTCAGGAAGCCGGCGTCTCTGGGAGTGAATGGGACAGTGGGATGGCCTGGGCCGAGAGCTTCTGTATGATGATTGGAGGAACGTCATAGAGGCTGGACTCTTTCTGATTGACAGCATATGTCCACCGGAATTGACAGCATATGTCAGGAAGTTGTTCAAGTTCAAGGGATGCGTGCGTTAGTAATTGACAGGTGAAGTAGAGGCAAGGCAAGTTGCAGCTGAAATTCTCATAATTTGGGAGCAATACAGTCGGTTTTCTATTTGTCTTTGTAAATAGCATAGGCTACTGTAAATAAAACCGTAATGTGGAGTTACAGACTTGCTTTTGTTTCAGTTGTATTTAGGTATTAAGTTAAGTAGCAGCTATATAACGGTGTAAAGCTACATGATGCCATGCTTGCTCTATAGCCTACTGTTTGGCCTATTATTCTGGGTTTTTGGGATAATTTTGCCCTCAAAAAACAATATAGCACCTTAATAATATTCATTTTAATAATTGGCCGATTTTTATCAAGCCGCCTGTTCAAGCAGCAATGTCGCCACTGATGTATATATGTATGTGTGTGTGTGTGTGCATGTGTGTGTGTGTACATGTATGTATGTGTGTGCATGTATGTACAGTA
>NC_063203.1:26616862-26624362 GCF_017589495.1 Alosa alosa
ACCTTGTGTGTCACCTTGTGTAAAAGCAAGTGTGTGTGTGTGTGTAGTGGTAGTAGCAGCTTGCTCCCTCTCTCTCCCTCTCTCTCTCTCTCTCTCTCTCTCTCTCTCTCTCTTCCCCTCCCCTCTCTCTCCCTCCCTCTCTGTCCCTCTGTCGATGCCTGGGGCCCGTGACAGGAAGAGGCGCCCCTCTGACCAGGCCAAGGAAGGGCAGAGCGGGCCCCGGGGGCAGCAGAAGGCTGGCCAAAGCTGCTCGGTGGGGGCCCAGAGAGAGAGCTGCTGCCCCCTGGTGTGTGGCTGACCTTCAGCGCAGCATTGCTCTGTGGGGGCCGACACAGATGCACACAGGTCGCCCAACAGTCTGCTGACACCTTAACTGACCCCCTTCCAAAACTCCTCTGTGCGACCCCCATGCACACACACACACACACACACACACACACACACACACACACACACACACCACCCCTCGTCTCACTTAATTCTCTTAATGTGAGAATTGTGACCCTTTGAATATGTCTTCCTCTCTTCCCTAGAGTCTGCTTTTCTTAGTCACTTCACCATGTCTCTCTCTCTCTCTCTCTCTCTCTGTATATATATGCTCTCTCTCCCTCTCTCTCTGTATATACATAGCAGTAGTAGCAGTAGCAATAGCAGTAGCCACAGCAGTAGTAGTATTAGTAGTACTGTAGCAGCAGCAGTAGCAGCAGTAGAAGTAGCACTAGCAGCAGCAGTAGTAGGAGTAGCTGCAGTAGAAGCAGCAGTAGCAGCCACATAATGCCTGGCTAAGAGGGTGAAGGTGGGAAGGTGGGGGATGGGCAGGAGGACCTAGCAAACTAAATATCTTCTGAAAGCCTCCGCTAAAAATGTCCTTTTCAACACTAATTACTGTCAGTAGAGCATGGAACATCCGTCAGATGGAGAGAGAGGGGGGAGAACGAGAGTAAGAGAGAGAGAGACTGTGGGAGATTCATACATGAGGAGAGCAGAAGAAAGAGAGGGAACACAGTAGATGAGAGAGAGAGAAAGAGAGTGGGAGTGGGAGATTTATACATACGGTGAGGAGAAGAGAGAGGAGGGAGAACAGGGGATTGGGGGATAGACAGAGAGAGAGAGAGAGTGGGAGAACGGGGGATTGGGGGATAGACAGAGAGAGACAGAGAGTGGGAGAACGGGGGATTGGGGGATAGACAGAGAGAGAGAGAGAGTTGGAGATTTATACATACGGTGAGGAGAAGAGAGAGGAGGGAGAACGGGGGATTGGGGGATAGACAAATAGAGAAAGAAAGAGGGAGATTTATACATCCGATGAGAGGGTGAATGTAATCTAGGGTTCTTCCAAACGCACATGGACAGGCATGGCCTCCCCAATGACCAGACACAACCAGACCTGAAACTGGCCAACGGTGCAACACAAAACTCAACACATCAAAGCTGCCCATGACTCCACTGGAACCAGCCCCCAACACACACACACACACACACACACACCTGATTGGTCTGATCCGTGGCCTGGATGGAGGCGATCCCATTAGCAGGATCAGGTGTGGACAGGATTAGGCCTGAGACAATATGTACCCGATCAGAGCAGAGCAGAGGAGCACCACACACACACACACACACACACACACACACACACACACACACACACACACACACACACACACACACTCACACTCACACTCACACTTGGGCACACACACAGGCACACATGCAGACATATGGACAGACGTACGCATGCGCTTATACACACGCACACACACACACACACACACACACTATTGCACAACTGGACCAGACGGACATAGCAGACATAACTGAGCAAAACCAGACTCCATCAGATGAGCTCAGATTAGGGGCCAGAACCTCCTAGTAAACTAGATCAGCGTGCATGACTTATGATCAGGGAACGCAACATATTTAATTGAAGCTAACGAGAGCCAGAAACGACTCAAATCAGACTGGCCTCGAGTAGAAAATAGACCAGAGCAGGTTCAAAATAGCAAACCAAGGCAAATGTTTGGCAACATTTTCAAACAGTCTGAGGCGGTAGTTGTTGGCAAATAAACATGATGCAGGAAGTGTTGATTAACAAGCAGAGAGCAGCAGAATCTGGTGTGTTTGAGGCCCTTCATACCAGCCTGGTCGCCGGGGCTGGACCCAATTTGCCAGACGTTAGGCAGGACATCGTCTGGAGGCAATGACAGCTTAATGTGTACACAGAGCCACCCTACAGAAACACTCACTCGTATCCTCTCTGTCAGTTAACAAGCACACACACACACACACACACACACATACACACACACACACACACACACAAACAAACACACACACACACACACACACACACACACACCTAGCTTGTAGCTGGAAAATCGAGAAATAACTGCTCCAAGCTAAAATCCTGTATAAACGATACCCCTAAAGGGTACCTGACAATTCCCACACTTCACTCTCTCTCTCTCTCTCTCTCTCTCTCTCTCTCTCTCTCTCTCTCTCTCTCTTTCTCTCTCTCTCTCATTCCATGTTAAAAGAGCGAACACATGCTGCAGCCAGTCTTTCATAAATGCCTCTCACAGGCCCAAAGCAAACTCTCCCTGTCCTCACAGTCCCAGGTGGGCTTGAGGTGCCAGCGTCTGAGGTAAACGGGTAGAGGCATCCCCTCTCACCATGGCAACCACGGCAAGAGGAGGTGGAGGCAGCAGCAACAGCTGTAGCAGCTGTGGTTGTGTTGGCATCACATGCGGGCACACACACACACACACAGCCAAACAGCATCTGTTAGGGAGTGGGCACCTGCGATGCCAATCTAACGCACCTCCACCTGTTCTACGTGATTGCAGCATCACACTGAACATGTGTGTGACAAGAGAAATGACAAAATGAATAAATGAACTAGCAACGATTTAACTTGTGTGTGCATGTGTGAGCGCATGAGTGTGTGTGTGTGTGTGTGCGTGTGTGTGCGTGTGTGTGTGTGTGTGCGCGTATGTGCGTGTGTGTGTGTGTGTGTGGACAGGGGATTCTCCTCTCTGATCGCGACATGCTGTCACAGGAGCAACACAGAGCCAAGATCACACAGTGACATGTTCCAGGGGATTCCAAGAGACAGCTGACTCTGGAGTGTATTTGGAGAGGATCCAGAGTGACTCTGGATCAGATCTGGAGGGGATGTGGAGCGGCTCTGGGGCGGATCTGGACCTGTTTTGTTCTCAGAGTCGCTTGTGGTCTGGGACGTGAGCTCTTTCATCTCTAACACCTCTCTGTGTGAGAGTGAGGAAGGTGGGGAAACCCTTTCATTTGACTTTTTGGCATGTGCATGATGTATGTCTCTTTCTTGCTGTGTATGTGTGTGTGTGTGTGTGTGTGTGTGTGTGTGTGTGTGTGTGTGTGTGTGTGTGGTGGGTTGGGAGGGTTCCAAGCAAACAGCGTGGCATATGGTTCCTTGCCTCTTTTTGGCGATGACTAGTGACAAGCTAACCGAAAGCAGTCGGCACTAGGTGCATAAAGACGGGAGTGCATGCATGCATGTATGTGTGTGTGTGTGTGTGTGTGTGTGTGTGTGTGTGTGTGTGTGTGTGTGTGTGTGTGTGTGTGTGTGTGCGTGAGTGGGTGGGGGTGGCTGTCTTGCTAAACGCTCTAATTTTCCCATGCCCTGCGGGGCTACAGCGTGCCTTCATGTAGATGAGGCAGTTACAGCGCTTGTGTGCATTTAGCACTGACGATAAATACATTAGAATAATGGGAGGGAGGGGGCAGGGGGGCACGAGGAGGCAGTGGCACAGCACAGCCAGTGCTGAGCGCTCCCGAGATGCAATGTCAACACACGCCTCGGGGCACGCACTTCCTCTTTTATTTAATCCCTCGCTTCTTTCGCTGAAAAAGATGGAACCGTAGCCCTGGCGACGGAAAAACACAGTTAAACGAGAGGGGGGGGGGGGTTTCTACACACACACACACATCCTTTGTTAATTAGACATCCCCAAGGGACACTCTCATTCCAAACCCCCCTCCACATCATTCCCATGAGGGTATCTTTGGCTGAGAACTCTGGGTAAACAAGTGCAGGCTTAACGAACACCCCCTCCCGCTCTCCTTCCCTCCGTCCCTCCCTCTCTCTCTTTCCTTCCTCACATCTCCTGGTCCCTCTCTCCTCTCCTCTCCTCTCTCATCCTTAACTCCCAGCTGACTCATAGAAAACTTCTGCTTCCACTGCCGCTCAGAGACAACCACTCCATCTATTTCTCTCTCTCTTTCTCTCTTTGTCTCTCTTCCTCTCACCCTCCTTCCCTCTCTCTCTCTCTCTCTCTTTCTGACACTCTCTTTTTATCTGTCTGTCTGTCTGTCTATGTTTCTCTCCCACTCTACTTCCATTTCTCTCTGTCTTTTCTGCTTTCCTAACCTCTGTCTCTCTCTTTCTCCATCTCTATCTGTCTCTCTCTCTCTCTCTCTTCCTCCATATCTATCTCTCTCTCTTTCTTCATCTCTCTCTCTCTCTTTCTCCATCTCTACCTGTCTCTGGTTGCAAAACATTCTCATACTTTACTCTACATCCTACCCAGTACCCACTGATCCTGGCTGAAGAGGACCTTGTATTGCTTAGTGATTTTAAACTCTTGCCTCAGTGAAAAGGCCTGATTGTGATGTTGTGGGACACATTCTTCTTCCTGTCTGTATTTGTGTCTGTCTTTCTCTCATGTTCCAGCCAAGACAAGTGTTCAGTCGTTCTACTCCTGTAAATCAGACATCAGAAAGCACAGAACATGATTTTTGTCTGACTCTCCTGCAATTCAGGGCGTTGACTACTTAAGAGATGCACCAGAAGCCTCCCTCACCAACTGAATATGACCGGTGACACTCGGAGGCCTTGTGAGCTTATGGTCCTCTCAGCATGGGTCTCCTGAGGACACTTGGCCCAGACCGGACAGGACAGCTTTCCAGGTAAGGAGCCTTCCGCACAGACAGACAGATTACAGGCCATGTTTACGCAGGTCCTACGCGACCTCTGATTTCTTGAGTCCTTGATGGAATTAGCTCTGTCAGATTCCCCTTCTTTAGATGGCCCAGTGTCTGTCTGTCTGTCTGTCTGTCTGTCTGTGACTGCAGGTTAGTAGGACACACTCTGAGGAAATACCACTATACTCAGAGACAGACTTGTGTGTGTGTGTGTGTGTGTGTGTGTGTGTGTGTGTGTGTGTGTGTGTGTGTGTGTGTGTGTGTTTATGTGTGTGTGTGTGTGTGTGTGTGTGTGTGTGTGTGTGTGTGTGTGTGTGTGTTTGTGTGTGTGTGTGTGTGTGTGTGTGTGTTTATGTGTGTGTGTGTGTGTGTGTGTGTGTGTGTGTGTGTGTGTGTGTGTTTGTGTTTGTGTGTGTGTGTGAGTGTGTGTGCTTATTAGAGAACTAAAGAGCTAAAAATAGAGAGGAAGAGATATGAGAGAAAGAGTGAGAGAAAGAGTGAGAGAAAGAGTGAGAGAAAGAGAGACAGAAATTGTTGCTGAAAGGTGGATTCAAATAAGTATGGGACACATTGAAGGATGCAGTGCTTCAAAACCATGGACAGCGGTCACGTCTTTTCACTGTTATTGTCTGGGTGTCCACCACTGCTATTGTCTCCGCTACTGAAAACTGAAAACCCTGGCAGGCCTTAAGAAACCCAATCAGCCAGCAGTGACCACAACCTACTGCAATACAGTGGTGGTCATATGAGCTATTATATCAATATACGAATGTCTAATGAATGTCTAAAATGCTGAGAACAGTAAAACATAATAATAATAATAATAATAAATCAGCACAGATTAGTGTCAAATTATATCATTCCACTCCTAAAATATAGATGCTAAAGCGTTTTGGGGGATTACTGGACAAACATGGAGGAAACAACACAAACAAACACAAACACACACAAACAAACAAACTGAACAACAATGACAAACTGACCCAGTGACACACTATCAAACAAGTTCCCATACAAAATGCCACAAATGCTGCATCTAAAAACAGGAACAGACACTCGAAACTTTGAATACAGATTAGGATCAGATTATATCATCCCACGTCTGAAATAACGAACAATAAACAAATCCCTGAGATTACGGGGATAAAGGGAGGTCTTGTCATAGGATATGATTATCGGATATAGACTTGTCAAAAACAGCAGCTGAGCGTTTTAAATCAAAGCATATTTTTCAAATCATGCTAAGAAGCTTTTGGCAGAGAAGGAGCAAAAATGTGAGCTCAAAGCTCTTCTCCCAACCCCCAACACCATATATACGTTCTGTGTAAAGAGAGAGAGAGAGAGAGGGGGGGAGAAAAGGATAAAGAGAGAAAGAGAGAATGATAAAAAGAGACAGGGAGATGGAGAGAAAGAGAGAAAAAAGGATAGATGGGGAGAGAGACAGTGAGAGAGAAAGAGAGAGAGAGAGACAGAGAGAGAGAGAGAGAGAAAGAAAGAGAGAGAGACAGAGAGAGAGAGAGAAAGAGAGAGAGACAGGGAGAAAAGGGTAGATGGGGAGAGAGGGAGTGAGGGTCAGAGAGGATGAAAAGGACTGAGAGAGAAGGAGAGATAAAGATAGATAGAAAGGTAGAAACAGAAAAATGAAGGGGGGGTACAGAGAAGATAAAATTATATATAAGGAGAGAGAAAGAGAGAGAGAGAGAGAGAGACAGAGAGAGAGAGAGAGAGAAGAATGGTGACTATTGTAATTTCTGCACAGCTTGCTCTCCATCCTGATTGCTTACACACCATAGTGGGTGTTGGGGATAATAGGCTCTATTTATATAGTGTCAAATACAATACTGAGAGAGGAGAAAGAGACAGGCTGAGAGAGAAAGAAGGAGAGAGTGGGAGAGAGAAGGGGAGAAATACGGAGAGGGAGAGAGAAAGAGAGAAATACAGAGAGAAAGAGAGGAAGAGGGAGAGGGGAAGAGAGAGAGAGAGGGAAATCTCATTGGCAATCATGTATGTAAGAGAGAGGTTCAGCAAGTGGAGAACAAAATGCTATGGGCAGCCAAGCAACTAATAGGCTTGAACCACAGCACTCTGCATAATGTGACCACCCATTAGATCCAAATTAGGCATTAAAAGCCTTGCTTACTGATGTTTATTAATGCTAATCAGTAAGGGAAAGATATCCGCCTGCCAAACGGCCAGCTGAAATGATCACGCCAAAGCTACCACAGTCACCGCTGCTCACACACACGCCACGCAGAGGTAACACACTACGCATCCTCATACTCGACCTACACACACACACATACACACACTCATACATCAGAGTTTCCGCTAGAAAAAAATGGTGCCGGTCAAAGTGACCGGCAGAGGTTTCGTTTTCCGGACATTTTGATGATATGCCGGTCAAATATCCTATTATCCCTTCTTAATTAGTCAAATTGAGGAAAACTGGAGACAGGCTATGTAGCTTAAAGAATGACATAATCAGGCTGTATAGAATGCAACATGTTCATTAGCCTAACTTAAACATGCCTAACAAGATCTAGC
>NC_063203.1:26634362-26646862 GCF_017589495.1 Alosa alosa
CTGCTGGCTACAATCTGGACACACACACACACACACACACACACACACACACACACACACACACACACATACACAGTGAGAGAAAGGGAGGAGAGGACAGAAAAAGAGAGAAGGGAGAGGAGAGAGGGGCTGCTGGCTACAATCTGGACAGCTACTGTGAGGATATTGTACTCCGAGTGTTTTAGGCTACACACACACACACACACACACACACACACACACACACACACACACACACACACACACACACACACATACACACGCACACACACACACACACACACACATACACACACACACACACACACACACACACACACACACACACATACACACACACACACACACACACATACAGAGGCATTTTTCAAGGAAAAGCCACTTGAGGAGGAGGAGGGACAGGACATTGTATGTGTGTGTGTATGTGTGTGTGTGTGAGAGAGAGAGAGAGAGAGAGAGAGAGAGAGAGAGTGTGTGTGTGTGTGTGTGTGTGAGAGAGAGAGAGAGAGTGTGTGTGTGTGTGTGTGTGTGTGTGTGCATGTGCGCAACCACACACACACACACACATACACACATCACGCGCCTCTGGCCAATCCTGTGCTCCTGTGGCCATGACGACAGTCGATGGTGTCAGCAACACCATGTCCAGCACCACAGACCAATGAGGAAACTCTCTCCTTCAATTACTGTGCTTCAGCAACAATGTCCATCGCTCCCACAAATGGGATCAAAAATAAACATTAAAAATCCATTTACTCGATTTGACAGGTTTTTTTTTTTGTCTTTGCTGGTGGTTTGGAGAGGAAAATATTCACAGCTGTTTCGACTGTGCAAATACAATCAGAGATGTTTGACTGTGCTATTATCGTGTGAACAAATCAAATTACCGCTGAGCGCCACTTCAACAGATACTTCATCAGCCATGATAATATTTACTCGTAATTAAGTCTCACTTCAGCTGAATGTGAAGAAGACGAACAAGAAGTGAGCAACATAGAAGAGGGGCCAAAAATGAACATCCATTTGTAAATGTGTGCTTTGTTAATGGCTTCCCCTCTCCTTTCCCTCATATTTGGGTGATATTTTTAAGAGCTGAGATTGAGGATTAGCTGGATTATGCAGAGAAGGCTGCGCATGCCTGCTTATCGCGCTCCCTCCTTTGTCCTCCTCCTGATATTCCCCCACTGTCATATCTTACCGGCCAGCTGGCAAGTGGAGCTAAAGGATTATGCAAGCAGCTTCCACAAGCAAATAGATTTCTCCCACTTCAGAAGAATTGCTAGTTACGCTGCGCACTGGCGCTCTGTCTGTCTGTCTGTCTCTCTCTCTCTCTCTCTCTTTCTCTCTCTCTCCCTATATATATATATATGTATATATATATACATATATATATATATATGCCTCTCTCTCTCCCTCTCTCTCCCTCTCTCTCTCTGTCTGTCTGTGTGTCTGTCCGCAAGGCGTTTACCATGTTACCATGGCACCGGCTCCACACCCCCTCCCCCCACCACCACTCTGCTTGTTTTACAGTAATAGCGGGTCTCTGAGGCAGAGGGAGGATGGGGGAGAGAGAGAGAGAGAGGGAGGGAGGGAGTGAGGGAGAGAGGATGGGAGGGAGGGAGAGAGAGAGAGAGGGAGAGAGAGAAAGATGGAGAAAGGAATGTAAGCGAAGGAGAGAGAAGAAGAGAGAGAGAGCAAGTGGGGAGATAGGAAGAGAGGGAGAGAGAGAGGGAGAGAAGTAGAGGTGTGGAAAATTATCTTAAAAAACGTCTCCCTGCGGGAAGAAGGTAAATTGTTTAAATAGCTTATCACTCAATCCTTTTTCTGCATGGCTGCAGAATATTCACATGAAAAGGAAACGTTGTGGCATACAAGTGAACTCTGAGAGAGACTATTCCATGCTCATTACCTCAGCTAGTAACTCTGCAAATACAACATTAACACAGGGTCTTACTGACAAGTACATAATCTTACACAGTTAGTAAAAGACATGCAACCAAACAATTAAAATGCACTTTCACCATTCAGATCACATACAAGATGGCCCAAGAATAGAATAAATAAATAAATGATTAAATAAAGTGCCTTTTTTATTTCTGTATTTGAATGTGTGATAATTGCATGTGTCTTTGTAATGTACACATCACATTAACATCACCACTCTCTCTCTTCACATGTGGCTTGGCTTCATCTGTGAACCGATAGGCTTGATGTAGTGATAAACGCTTTGAGGCCAGATAATCTATTATCAAGGCTAATCATCTTGCCAAACTGGAACTGAATTTCACTGCCCTAATTCCCTCGCTGCACATATACTGTATGCACAGGCTAAGGAAACATAACAATGAGTGATTCTTTCAATTATCCTTTAATGGCACACTCCAGCTAGATATTTCTCAGTTTGCTCGTTTGGTTGAGCAGCTTGTATCAAAGCTATCTTTGTGGTGAGCTTGTCTGTGAGGATTAAGGAGTCCTCTCCTGCTAAAATGCCTCTGTCTGCTGCTTTTAGCTGCGCTGTTAGTGGCTCTACTGAGGGGAAGGCTGGAGCTCATAACCCAGCAATTACAGGAGAAATCAGCCATAATCACTCTCTCTCTCTCTCTCTCTCACACACACACACACACACACACCAGACACAGGAAGAGAACATTCACAGCTCACACACACACAGCCGCTGCTGCCATTTGCTCTCTTCTCATTTCAATGTCCACACGTGTTCAGCATCTTTTGCATACTGTGTGTGTGTGTGTGTGTGTGTGTGCGTGTGCGTGTGTGTGTGTGTCTGTGTGTGTGTGCGTGTGTGTAAGAGAGAGAGTCTCAATTTTACATTAAATCCCACAAAAATTGCACAAATAAATAAAAAATAAAAAACATGTCACTGCACCCAGAATGATCACAACCCATTTTCTCACCATACATTGGCTGCTTTGATGTGCAAGCTCACTAATTAGACTTATTTGGCTGATTTTCTCATTGACCACTGCCATGGACATTGAGCTTGTCTGACCACAGCCCTGAAGGCATCACAACGCCACAAAACAGCAGGACAGGACCTTCCTGAGATCGGGGCTAAGTGCTACATCATCAGCACCTGACTGGACCGGACCTGCCTGGGCCTCAGCGTGGTTCTGGAGCAATGGGACCTGCCTGGGCCTCAGCGTGGTTCTGGAGCAATGGGACCTGCCTGGGCCTCAGCGTGGTTCTGGAGCCTGGGCCGGGACCTGCCTGGGCAACTGGGCTCCACAGTTGGGGTGCGGAGGGCGGACGCTGATGGGACACTCAAGGCTCCCGCACACACAAAGGCCAACATGAGAGCTGCACACTCCACTTTCCACATTTGATTCCTTAGATTTCATTGTTTATGGAACCCTGCACAACATCAACAAACACTTTTGCCGCCACCGGCACTGGCACCGCAGCGTAGATTATGATTCCGTTCTATTTTGTCGCCACCGTTCAATAAAATAAATTGTTTATCGACAGTGGTGTAGTCTATTTAGCTTTAGTGGATATACTGTGATGTAGTAGTTAGCTGTAGCTGTAGTGGGTATACTGTGATCAACCCCAAATGTTAATACGTATCTTTGCCTATTTTTAAGTGGGTATACTGAGATGGTGATGCTATTTAAGTGGGTACACTGCGTAGTCCTGCATATCACGTAGACTACACCACTGGGAAAGTCTTTCAGCTAAAATGTTAATAGTTTCTATGTTTTTTTATTTTTTTTTATTTTTATTATATTTATATTTATTTTATTATTAACACTTTTAAATTATTGCCCTTTTATGTACTATCACCTTGTGTGTTTTATGTTTTCTTCTTATTATTATTTTATTATTATTCTTTACTTTTTAAACTATTCTTTGACTATTGCCCTTCTACGCTTTTATCAACTATTCCTGTTTGCTTTTGTTTATGTAAAGCACATTGAATGACCTCTGTGTATGAAATGCGCTATATAAATAAAGTTGACTTGACTTGACTTGTTTATCGCTTAAACAATATCTCTCTCCCTCCACTGTCCCTTCTTCATAAAAGCTAGAAAACAACAAACGGCAGCTCATCTACCAGCATCCCCAATACAGACTAGAGCAGACCAAAGGCACACACAGCTTCCTAGATGCTGACTCTGAGTGTGGGTCTTAGCCAGATCTCATCCACAGCTCAGCCAGATGTGGCCCGGATCCCAGCCGACTGTGTGCTTTACCCCAGTCAGGTGCTCTGTGTTACCCAAAGTGAGAGAGAGAATGAGAGAGAGAGAGGGAGGGAGAGAGAGAGAGGGAGGGAGGGGAGGGAGAGAGAGAGAGAGAGGGAGGGAGAGATGGGGGATGCCTCTCAGGCACAGGTTAGTGCTGAGCTGGCAGGGGCTCCAGCTAGCAACACACACACACACACACACACTCACACACACACACACACACACACACACCACACACACACCCTCTGTTAGTTAATTACTCCTAGAGGAGAGGAGGAGAGCACATGGTGATACGCCTACTCTATCGCTCCCTCTCTCATCTCTATTGCACTCTATCCCTCTCTCTCTCTCCCTCTCTCATCTCTATTGCACTCTATCCCTCTCTCTCTCATCTCTATTGCACTCTATCCCTCTCTCTCTCTCCCTCTCTCATCTCTATTGCACTCTATCCCTCTCTCTCATTCCCTCTCTCCTGTTTATGTTTCCAGGACAAATCCTTATGTTGAGGATGTGGTGGCATCAGCAGCATATCACTGTGAGCAGTGCAGGCCTGGATCTTTGATGTGTGTGTGTGTGCAGGTGTCGCAGTGTGTGTGTCGCAAGGCGTGTGTGTGTGTGTGTGTGTGTGTGTGCGTGCGTGTGTGTGTGTGTAGAATTTGGCTTTAAGAAACAGACAACAATTACACTTGCCCTGGGAGGCCTAGAGAATCTGACCACGTTGCCATGGCAACAAAAGTACAGCATAACTAACAGGAAAATCAATCCGAATTTTCTTTTCTCTGTTTTTTTCTCCCTCGCTCCCAGTTCAACACAGCTAAAACCAATGCTCTTTTTCTAAAACAGAATGTAGCTATTGCATTGATATCAGAGAGAGAGAAAAAAATACCCTTAAGACATGAGAACATTTGGCTTGCTAGGGGCAGATGAAAATGCATATATGGTATAGAAGATATCATTTTTATATTTATGATTAAAATGCTAAAAAATTAATGAGTGAAAACTAGGTGTTGATGTGAAGACTTTAAAGGGTCTTTTCTCAAATGCACACTAAAAGCACAAAACTCACAGTCTGACACATTCATTCTATAATAATATCTTTATTTCCCTCTCCCTCTCTCTCTCCCTCTCTCATCTCTATTGCACTCTATCCCTCTCTCTCATTCCCTCTCTCCTGTTTATGTTTCCAGGACAAATCCTTATGTTGAGGATGTGGTGGCATCAGCAGCATATCACTGTGAGCAGTGCAGGCCTGGATCTTTGATGTGTGTGTGCGTGTGCGTGTGCGTGTGCGTGTGTGTGTGCGTGCGCTTGTGCGTGTGTGTGTACGTGTGTGTGTGTGTGCGTGTGCGTGCGTGTGTGTGTGTGTAGAATTTGGCTTTAAGAAACAGACAACAATTACACTTGCCCTGGGAGGCCTAGAGAATCTGACCACGTTGCCATGGCAACAAAAAGTACAGCATAACTAACAGGAAAATCAATCCGGAATTTTCTTTTCTCTGTTTTTTTTCTCCTCTCGTTCCCAGTTCAACACAGCTAAAACCAATGCTCTTTTTTCTAAAACAGAATGTAGCTATTGCATTGATATCAGAGAGAGAGAAAAAAAATACCCTTAAGACATGAGAACATTTGGCTTGCTAGGGGCAGATGAAAATGCATATATGGTATAGAAGATATCATTTTTATATTTATGATTAAAATGCTAAAAAATTACCGAGTGAAAACTAGGTGTTGATGTGAAGACTTTAAAGGGTCTTTTCTCAAATGCACACTAAAAGCACAAAAACTCACAGTCTGACACATTCATTCTATAATAATATCTTTATTTCCCTCTCCCTCTCTCTCTCCCTCTCTCATTATCTCTCTTTCTGTCATTTTGTTTTTCCATCCCCCTTTCTGACTCTCTCTCTCTCTCTCTCTCTCTCTCTCTCTCTCTCAGTCTCCCTCTCCCTCCTTTCCCTCTCCTCTCTAAGGGGGATGATGATGATGGTGGTGTGTGTGTGTGTGTGTGTGTGTGTGTGTGTGTAGGAGGGGGGGGGGGTGCAGGCAGCAGCAGCTGTATTCAGGTGATAAGAGTCTCCTGCAGCGTGGGGCTTTCTCATTGGCTGAGAGTGCTCCTGTCATTGGCTGCAGGGGTCCTAGCGAGTGGCCAGGGGGGTGTTCGCTGCCGACTGAGTGGGCGTTCGCCATTGGCTCCGTCAGGCACTCGCGACTGCCTGTGTCGGCACTCGCGATTGGTCGCCGTGGCTGCAGGGAGGCCGGTTTTGATTGGTTGTTGAGGGGCTGTGTAGGCGTTCGTGGTCGGCTTTAGATGGGGGGGGGGAATAGCGTCGGGGTTTTTTTCTGAGCGACAGTGGGCTCTCCCGGCTGCGGATGTGATGACGACAGGCTTTGTCGCCTGGGGAACAGAGGTTGCCCCGATGGACCGCGACTGTCACATCATCCCAAACAGGAAGTGCAGGAGAGTCACATCCTGTTTGGATGAGGCTCTACATCTGAGCTGATGTACACAGAGTGTGTGTATGTGTGTGTGTGTGTTTGTTTAGATGAGACCACCCCTCTGTCTGAGCAGTGATTCCTTGGATAACTGAGGGCATTTTCTCAGTGTGTATTTATGTGTTCGTCACTGCAAGCTGCTCTGACGATTCATCCAACACCAAAGGGAGAAAATCTGACCATCTTGCTCATCAGACAGATCTCACTATCGGCTCTGCTATATCTGTTTACATTTTCGAATGTTGACACATTTTTTGCAATGTTCCACATAAATAATGTATGACAATGCAATTTTGTTTTATCACAGTTCTCATGTTTTCTGTACATGTAACTGTTCATCATCCAAATCTGGCACTTGCCACAAAAATCAGTCTTCTTGCTATCACATGTGTGAGACTAAACATGTCCACATATCTCAGTCACACTATCAGACATTTAAAGTCAAGTCTCTCTCTCTCTCTCTCTCTCTCTTTCTGTCTCTCTCTCTCTCTCTGTGCGCATGGTTGGTGTGAGTGGGCGGAGTCAGTGGTGAGTGGATGGTGTTTCGTCGCTGTACCATGAAGCAGTGTTCTGTTTAAATCTCTATTTCTCACTTTACTTCTATTTTCTTTTTCTTTCTATCTATTACTTTCTGCTGGAGTACTAAAGATTTTTTGCTTGGTTTAGTTTTCTGGCAATAAACAGGGGTTTTCCCTAAAGCGACTGCCTCCAGTCTTGTGCTGGAATCATGGCAGATTTTTTTGGTCAACTAACTCGGCGTCATGCTGTTAAAATAGCATCGGCAGCCAGTGTTGAGGATTGTAGTTTGGCTGCCGGAGAAATTGTTGGTCATGAGAATATCGTATCAGCATCTCGCATGAACAACGCGATTGTGCTTTTCTTAAAATCAATTGAGTTTGCCAATCAGCTGACGGAGAATGGCGTGGTGATAGATGGCGTTTTTACCTCTGTTGCCCCTCTTTCTCTTCCAAGAAAGTAATTTTGTCTAATGTCCCCCCCATTCATTTCTGATGAGATTCTAGGACAAACACTGTCGCTATGGCAAAGTGGTCTCAACAATTAAAAAATCCCGATTGCGAGTAAATCCCCGTTGTTGAAACATATAGTGTCCTTCAGGCGTTTTGTATACGAATAACAATGATGAATTGGACTTGACAATGAATGTGACTGTGGATAACTTTAATTATGCGATTTATGCAACAACTAGCGTTATGAAATGTTTTGGTTGTGGACAATCGGGGCATCTTCTTGCGCGCGTGTCCTGATAAAAGGATGACACGAATAATAGTGGAAACAGTGAAAATAGCAATGAATCTAGGGGTGATGTGGCAGAGGGAACGTCTAAAGAGACCAACAACGAACCTAATGTTAACTTTGGTGCAAATAATGAGGAGGAGGCTGCTGCCTCTGCTAGTGGGCCGGAGAGCCAAACTCCTGATTTAACGTTAAATTCAGTCCAAGGGCATGGGGAAAATCACGATGTTAGATCGGCTGATGGGGAGGATCTTTCCGCACTTTTGGGGGAGACTATCACTGATTCTCAGAACTGTCAGGGGAGCAATGATGATGCCATTAATGGGGAGGTTTCCGTCGCTATGGAAGACATGGAAACCTCCGTGTTGGAGGAGGACAATAATGTGTTTAAAGCACCGTCGAATAAAGGAAAAAGAAAGCGCATTATAAAAGAATAAAGGGGACGCGCTCATATAGAATTGACTGATAATGAGAGTGAAAGTGATCTTTCTGACTGTAGTGTAACCTGCAGCTTGCGACTAAGCGGCTATCCTTTTCGCAATTATAGAGTGGAGGATATAAAGAAATTCCTTAAGGACACAAAACATTCTAGGAAGGTCCGGGTAGACAATTTTTTCCTGACATTGAACAGTTTATGAACAAATCCACGAGCATTTATGCGTGATGGTAGCATCACTGATCAAGAAGGATTTCGTCTAAAAAGATTCTCACAAAACTCAATGTTCTACTGAATGCCAACGATGACAAATGTTAAAAACAATTTCCACTTTGTGTCCTAGGATGGCTGATTGCATATGTCTATATTTATTTTTTTATTTTTTCTTTATAATGATGGGTGAATTTCATTGTTGCTTCTTTAAATGTAAATGGCGCAAGAGAAAAATTAAGAGGCTCTCTGTGTTTGAAACAATCAGACAGAATAAGTTTGATGTTCTCTTTATGCAAGAAACGCACAGTGATGCGTCTAATGCAGCTGCTTGGGCTCAGGAGTTTGATGGTCTGTCCATACTTAGTCATGGTACTTCTACTAGTGGTGGGGTTGCAGTTCTGTTTTCTAAGTCCTTTATTCCCATCACTTTTGATGTTGATGAAGTTATAGAGGGAAGACTTTTAAAGGTCAGATCGTTTTTTTGTGTTTATTTGCATTTATGCTCCTACACTGGCAACAGATAGAATGCTGTTTTTAAATACTATTGGAGCAGGTAATCCACCCTGACCAGACCTACTGTGTGCCAGGCAGATTGATTCACAACAATGTTTCCTTCATCAGAGATGTCTTCTATATTGGCAAATACTTCAATCTGGATTTTGGTGTGGTTTCAATTGACCAAGAAAATGCTTTTGATAGGGTTGAGCATAATTATTTGTGGAATACCTTGTCAGCCTTTGGTTTCAGCCCCAATTTTATTCGAATGATCAAAGCATTGTATTGTGACATTGAAAGTATTCTCAAGGTTAATGGTGACTTGTGCGCATGTCCCTTGTCGGGCATGCTGTATAGTCTGGCTATTGAACCTTTCCTTGTAAGGTTGAGGAAGGAGATTGTTGGAGTGAAAATCCCTAACTGTGATGATGTTTTTAAATTGTCAGCTTATGCTGACGATCTGGCTGTCCTTGTTAATGGCCAGAGAGATGTTGACACGCTTTTAAAAATTTGCAATGAATTTAAGGTAGTTTCTTCAGCAAAGGTAAATTGGTCAAAAAGCATAGCCTTGCTGGTTGGGAGTTGGGTGAGTGGCAAACCTGGTCTGCCTGATGGCTTAGTTTGGAATAGGGGTGGTTTTAAATACCTGGGTGTTTTCTTAGGTGATGATGCTTTTATTCAAAAGAATTTTGATGGGGTAATTGAAAAAGTTAAAGGTCGTCTAGAGAAATGGAAATTTCTTTTCAGTATTACTTCGTACAGGGGGCGTGTTCTCATTATTAACAACCTGGTTGCATCCTCTCTTTGGCATCGGCTGGCTTGTGTGGATCCTCCTTCAAACCTGCTACCGAAGATTCAGTCAGTCCTGGTTGATTTTTTCTGGGACAATCTACACTGGGTACCTCAGAGTGTTTTATATCTGCCTAAGGAGGATGGTGGACATGGACTTATTCATCTACAGAGTCGAACTGCTGCCTTCCGTCTGCAGTTTGTACAGCGTCTTCTCACAGGATCACTGGACTCAAGCTGGAAAGCTGCAGCCTGTTGTATTTTACAACTTTTTGAAGGGTTGGGCTTAGATAGGTCTTTGTTCTGGTTTAATCCAAATAGAATGAATTTTAATTTACTTCCTGCATTTTATAAGAATCTGTTCAAAGTCTGGTCTCTGTTTATAATTCAACGCCCACCGACAGACAAGCTCATTATTCTGGTTGTTAAAGGAGCCTCTGATTCATGGTTCGGTTCTTGATGTGAGTCAGGACTTGTCCCTGGTACCTACTTCTAAGCTTATCAGCTCTGGAGTTACAACCCTTGGGGATCTAGTAGAGTTTGCTGGTCCTGATATCAGTAATAGCCATACTTTAGCTCAGCACTTAGGTGTGAAGTCCATTAGGATAGTTGATCAGCTACTTGGGAAATGGCGGGTCTCTCCTAACTGGGGAGGAGATGCAATTGCTTGGAGATTATTTTGCGGTGGGAGTGTAGTCCTGACTGCCATGACCCCTTTCCCAGACTTACTCTACTTCCAGATTTAACAGGTTGCACTGGTTGCTTCTTACTCCCAGATAGTTTAGTTTTCCTGGGTCCTACAGCTGCAACTAGTAAATCATTGTACAAACTGTGTGTTCTCTCCCTAAATAAAAGGTCTCTGGACAAGAGGGTGGATACACCCTGGCCAAGTGTTGCAGGTTGAAAATGATGTCAAACCACAATGGCGTGCGTTGTACAAGTCACCATTAACTAAAAAAGCTGGCGATCTACAATGGCGTATTCTGCATGGTGCAATAGCAGTGAATGCTTTTATTTCTGTTTTAAATCCAATGGTTGATCAGGGGTGCCCTTTTTGTTCTGTAAGGGAGACTGTATTCCATGCCTTTATGCACTGCCAGAGGCTCAGACCTTTTTTTGCTGTTTTGATGGCACTTTTCTTTAAGTTTGATGAAAGTTTCTCTTCGGAGATTTTCATTTTGGTTTTAAATATGTACAAAAGCATCGCTTCAAGTGTCAGCTCCTAAACTTTCTGCTTGGGCAAGCAAAGATGGCTTATATATGTTAGTCGTGAAAAGGAAAGTTGAGCAGGATGTAGATGTTGATATCCTAATGGTGTTTTCTATTCTTGTAAGGTGTCGTATGTTGATTGATTTTCATTTTTATAAATCTATGAAGATTCTTGATGTTTTTGAGGAAAAATGGTGCTACAACAGCGTGATGTGTATTGTTGAGAATGATAAGCTACAGATTGCACATTACTTTATTTAACTTTCTAACTTTTACTTTTTTTGAGTATAGTGTCAAGTTGATCTTGATGTATTTTTAAGATTGTAATAAAGAGTTTTTGAAAATTCAATTCTCTCTCTCTCTCATACACATTGTCTCTTTTCAGTCGTTCTTTACTTTCCCTCGATCTCTTCTCTCCTTCCATTCTTGGACCACGCCACATCTCGATCATGCAGAAGTGCTTTTACGGCCCTCCCCCACTCCACCCTGTGCTGAGCAGGCAAAGAGACGGCGACCTCTTGGGGGAAGCCCCCCCCCTGCCATGTCCATCCTAAAAGCTCTCCACAGCTCACACACCTCTGCGACCCATTCCCCACACCACCACCAGAGCCAGGGTATGAAGGCGAGGAGAGAGGAGGGCATCTTAGGGTGTGGAGGATGGGGTGGAGGATGGGGGTGGTAGGGTCAGGACTCCCATGCCTAAAGTGCTAGTAAGATCTCTCCAGCTCTCCTGCGACTCCCATACTGCTTGCTGCTACTAGACTAATGGCCTGCCATCAGTGGACTGCAGCAGGCTAATGGAATTACCCTGCTCTCCTCTCCTCCTCCTCCTCTTCCTCCGGCCAGGGTACCTCAGAGGGTTAGAGGGGGAGAGCCAGAGATGGGAGAGCCGCACCACTGCCAAATCTCCAGCCAAGAGTCGCCACTACTGCTCCTAAAAATACATTTCCCTGCGTACGGGAGCATCCACTCATTCACCAGACTGTGCTCTATGTAGCGAAGAGCTATATGGTGGCGGATAAGTGGCTGTTTCTGAACAAGAGATTGTCTTCCACAAGGCACACTGCCTAACACAGTGATGTTTTCCAAAGGCCTGCAATCTCTGTGTTCTGTATGTGCTAACATAGACACATATTAAACATGCACAATCGGGACATCCCAGTGCAAATGCATACGGGCGATCGCACAGGCTACAACACAGAGACATGCTAGAGAGATATCAGCAGTCTGTTCTTCTCCGTCTTTAGCCAAGGCTCACTGATGCTCTTTGATTGTGATGATGCTTGTGTGATTGAGTGTGTGTTGTGTGCACGTGTTCGTGTCTGCGTATCCGCATGCGTGTGTGTGTGTATGCTTGTGTTGTGTATCTGTAAGTGTGTGCGTGCAAGTGTGCATTGTGTGTGTGTGTGTGT
>NC_063203.1:26661862-26694362 GCF_017589495.1 Alosa alosa
GCTAGAACCAAAGTCCTTATATTGAAATACTCATGGTGAATTATACCATGATGAAGAAAAGAAAAAGGTCTAGAGTAACAAATCCTCCTTTTCATGTACAAAAAATGTGGAAAACCAAAATAACCAATTTTCACAGCAAATCTCTGAATACATCGAAGAGGTGAGCAATCTCGATGCATAAGCTGCGTTATAACTCACTACTTCTACCCCAGCACATAGGAAACCCAAATCCACCCAGTTCCCTCACGTGTTACACACAGAGCACTTAAGACACGGGCATACCTGAGCCGAGGGTGTTGGTGTCCTTCTCCCAGGAGACGACCGAGACGTAGGCCTCCACGAAGGTAGGGATAATGCACTTGAAGACCGCTACGCTGCCGCAAGATGGCTTTCTGATCCTCCACGCAAGACCGTGATCACGGTTCCCGGAATACTGTGGCGAAAACAGGGGCAAAGGGACAGAAGACAGACAGGCAGCGACTCAGTGAGCTCAGGACATACTGGAGAGAAAGAGAGAATGAGAGACCTCTTCCTGGATGACAAGTTGGACACCGTCCATGGAGGCTGAGATAAATAAGCTTAAATCAAGGGAATATGTACTTATTTTTCTAATATTTGCTTATAACAAGACATTTTTGCACTTTTTTTGCACCGTTTTGACCTTGTTATAAGTGAAAATCTAATTGTTCTGTTGGCAAATCTTGCAAGTGAAAGTTTCTTGTTTTGTGAAAAATACAGTACTACTTTAAATAAGCATAATTATCTGGCAAGATTTGCCAATAGAACAAGAAGATTTTCACTTAGTATAAGGCAAAAACAATTTAAATCAAGTGCAAAAATGTCTTGTAATAAGCAAATATTAAAAAAAAATAAGTACATATTCACTTGATTTAAGCTTATTTTGAATTCTAGGATTTTTTGCAGTGTACTGGACACAAATTGTGGGGAAACAATGTATATTTGCAACGTACTGGAAATCTCTTTGGGTCTTCTGAAGGAGTATGCTGCAGGGAAAACCATTCATTCCAAAAATAAGCACACTCAACATTACCCACATTTAACTGAGTTGAGTTATGTGAACGTGCATGGTCACATTTATGTTTCATTAAATGATGCCTAGCAGCTAACAGCATAGGTATCTCCCCTTCCCAAAGCATCAAGGGAAAATGTCCCGTTAATGTGTAAGACAGTTCTATGTCTCCACATGTTATTGATCAATAGTGTGAAAATGTGCATTTACTAATCACACACACGCGACACACACACACACACACACACACACACACACACACACACACCAATGATGGCTTAATCAAATACAGGGGGATACAGGGGGGAAATCTAGCCCAGTGCAGAGCATTCAGAAGCGCATCCCAAGGTCTGGGTTCATGAATGATTACGGAGCTGGCAGTTGGTGTTGCGTTGTGGATGTAATGTCACATGCGGTTTCCTGTATTCATGTCCTAGGTTAGCCTTAATCACCAGCAGGCGCTCAGCACTCCACTGCTCTTAAGGACCAGGAGGGGTCTGCAGAGGCTTTGTCTTATCCCCACGGAAGAACTGACCACAACCTTTTAATCCCCTAACGAACGGCTCTGCCTACCTCTTAATGTGGAGCAGGACTGTGGGCATGCAGTCAACATAAAGTAATAAAATAAAATAATACTAACAAAAATGCATGAGCCTTCCTTAACAATTAGTGATGCTGATTCTGTGGAGGTTTGTCTCCACAGTGCTTGGAGCTTGGGTTGCTCCCTGTAGGGTTGTGTGGCTCAAGGCCTTATTGCTACCTGCATCCCTACTGGGACACAAAGAGTGTTTCAGAGAACACATGCTCCTTCATGCAGGAAAAGGAGTACATGCAGAGCATTGCTTTAGAGTAATAGTCATGGTATCACTCATCAGTGCTGGTTAGGGAGGAATGGTATCAACCCAGTGGTTTTGGCATTACAGAAATGTTTATATTTGTTACAGTTTTGGCATTACAGAAATGTTTATATTTGTTACAGTTTTGGCATTACAGAAATGTTTATATTTGTTACAGTTTTTTCTCAGTCGCTTTGGTGCTTTTCTCACATCACTATTTACATTTGCACAGCAGTTACAGTAGTGCATTTCTCAAAACAATTAATGCATGTCACAAAAGCATGTCACATGCTCAAAATGGATAGTCCATTCCTCAAAAGCAAGTCTTCATGTCAATGAAACTGCCAGTGTCATCAAAATGAGAAGTCTTGACACCATCCTTTATGAACAAGATAGTCAAATGGTTTTGTCATGTTTTCATTATGACAGTTTATTCTCTCAGTGTTTTTCCAATGCAAAAAAAAGTCTGTGAAACTACCTGAACTCAATGCTCAAGACAGCCCTATACAGTACTTGTACAGCCATTTGAAAACTACAGTAAAGTTACACATTGCTGTAGTTAGGGGAGTAAGTGAGTACAAGACACTGAATACGTACGTTTCACATTTTTACTGTATAGGCTCTTTGCAATTCTACAGCATTGTAACAGAATTTGATAACTAGTTTAACAATTCTGTATGTAATGACTCAAGCAATGAAATGAAGACTATTAGTTTTATTGGGAATGACTATTCAGCATCCATAAGTATAGTTCATTTAGACTGACATGACATAAGCAAATGATAATGTTATAAAACAGCAGAAAATTGTACGAAAGCAACTGATACATGTCCAAAAGCATTTGCCATTTGTTCAGAGGAAGGATAAATTGCTACTATGATGTGCACAAACGACTAAATGTTGTAGAGGTTGAACTATTAGTTATGAGAATTTTCATTCTGATCTGAGAAACGCACCAAAGCGACTATAATAAATATACATTTGCAAATATATATTAGTCATAATACATGTTTATATGCATGTACAGTATACTGTATAAGATTTGTCATTTGAGAGGATGTTTGTACTTTGAGATATATATATGGGGGATGTTTGTACTTTGAGAGAAATCCAGTTGAATAACTAACACTGTAATGTATGTGGTCATTCCATACTGTTAGGAGTTCCAGTGAGTCACTCACCGGCTTTAATGTGAACATCTTGGCTCCTGATTTTCCCTGAGGGGTTCTCCGCAGTGCAATAGTATGTGTTGTCGTGGATGAGCTTGCTGAAGCCGGAGGGCAGGAAGTTGAAGATCTGGAGGGTGCCATTCTGGTGCACGTGGCGGATCCCTGGGACGTTGTAGATCTCCTCCCCGGTGGCGAGGTACCAGCGCAGCGTGGCCGGAGACACGGCCGCAGCTGGACAGGGAACCAGCGTCCCTGTGGTGCTGGCAAACACTATCTCTTGCAGAGATGCATTGACAAAATATACGCTGGAATGTAGATCTTCGCTGAAAACTGCAAAAAGAGAGTGGAAGATAAGAGAGAGAGAGAGGAAAGGAGGGAGGGAGAGAGACAGAAAGAGAGAGGGAGAGAGACAGAAAGAGAGAGAGAGAGAGGGAATGGGAGAGAGGGAGGGAGAGGGAAGATACATAGATTAGATATAATTGCATTTTAATCATAGTAGATTTGAATTGGCTTGAAAAAATTTGGAAGTGCAAACAACTTATCTAATGTCTAACAGAAGGATATTTGTCTAGAGAAATGATTAGCCACAGTTGCACGCCATTATAAGGAATTAGAGCAGTTTCAGTGAGCCAAGCAGCAGGGTCCCATGAAGACAGTGAGCAACCTTTCTTATGTCCTGGCATATGGGACACACTTAGCTTTTGCATCTCTTCATAGCAACACACTGTCATGGTTGTTTGCTTTACAGTACAGGCTTTCATCATTTCATCATAGATAGATAGATAGATAGATGGAAAAGGCCTGTAGAGACAGAGAGAGACAGAGAGGGAAAGAGAGATTAACAGAGAGCGACAGAGAGAAAGAGAGGGAGAGAGGAAGGGAGAGAGAGAGAGAGAAGCAAGGGTGTTGATTTGTGTTATTCATTTGGTGGTGTTTAGTGTAACACCTAAGGTTTGGGCCGTTTAGTGGCCCTGAGCGCCATCGCGTTTCCTTCCCTGTCTCTATCTCCGTCTCTGTCTCAGCCCCAGCCCCAGCCCCACTCTCCTGCTCAGGCTTGGGCCCGGGCGCTCGCTGCCAGGCAGCAAAGGGCTTACCAGTGACAGCTGGCAATGCCCTCCCCAGGGATAAAACATTTTAGCACTTCATAAATTTCTAACAAGGTTTC
Organism: Alosa alosa; assembly: GCF_017589495.1. Classification (NCBI taxonomy): domain Eukaryota; kingdom Metazoa; phylum Chordata; class Actinopteri; order Clupeiformes; family Clupeidae; genus Alosa; species Alosa alosa. The sequence goes on from NC_063203.1 coordinate 26,666,063, forward strand.
AAATCGCAGTGGTTTCCACCCTCTCTCTCTCTCTGCTCCATCGGCTTCGATGCTGAAGACACACAGGCATTACACACACACATACACACACACACACACACATGCGCGTGAACGCACACACTCACACAAATTTGAAATACACACACATACACACACGCAAATGTATGTGCGGGTATGAATTTGCGCTCATGCAGTGTATGCACACACACACACACACACAAATAGATGCACTGGCTCGTGCACACAGACACTCACATAGAACACAAACACATATGCTAACAGACAGACAAACAATTATAAACAAGCATATGGTAGAAGCAAGCTGTCGACCACTCAGGTCCTTAGAAGAAGCCAAATATCTGTATTTGGGCAGCATATGGCATCTTAGACACTTGAGTGTGTGTGCTTTAAGGCCACTTTGTAGACATTACGTCTCATTTCCAGTAATTCCTCTGGACAGAAATCGCACCAATTTCCCTACAGAGGAGCCTGAGTTGGCTACAATTTATTTGGTCTCTTTATAAAGCTTCAATAACATTCATATTAACAGTGTCATCATTCCAATGCATCTTGCAGTAAGCATACAAATACACACACAAACGCACGCACACACACACACACACACACACACACACACACACACACACACACACACACACTCATGCATATATGTGCACACACACACACACACACACATGCAATTGCCGAGCGTCAGCTGTGAGAAACGCAGTGCCCCAGTGTCATGATGGCATCAGCTCAAATGATCTGCGAAATGCGCAAAGCCAACAACGGGCAGGCTGAAATATTCCCCATAATTGTCCGATGATCGCTCGCTCGCTGGCGCTCACTCAGTCGTGGCAAACGTTTTCCCGTTGCCAGAGCAGCGCGGCTTGTTCATCATCGCGGTCGCAGCCGCACTAACGAGAGGTGGCGCGGCCGGACCGGACGCACAAGGTTGCTGGCGCTGATAAGGGGCTCAGAACTGGCCGATCAGACAGAGGGGACCAACATGGGGAGGCACGGTTACTGTCAGGTCCTGTGCGCAGAGACTGTGCTTGTGTGGCGAGGGGAAGTGTAGGGAGGCAAAGCAACAGTGACAACAACAACAACAACAATGCAGGAGCCATTTTTGTTTCTTCTGCCTCAGGGAAATAGGGCACGCTATTCTAAAGGTCACTACAGGAATACAAAGTCTCCAATGCCACAAACACATGAAAAAAAAAACTAATTTATAAGCTAATTTATAAGGGACATTTTCAGAAAAATCTGCTTGGAGTTACGAGTGCCTTTTCTAAATGAACATCAAATAGAGGTCTACTGCAGGGTTTCAACAAATGTCCTAACATCAAAAGATGTCAGTGGAATGATCCTGCAGGCGGTAAATGTGACGCATGAAAACTAGTGCATCACATCAAAGTGGAGACTGCTTAAAAAGACACAGACTTAAAACCGGAAGGGTAAATGGGCCGTTACAGAGCGGCGAGTCTTAAAGGATTAAGTTCAAAACACGCCTCTACACACAGCTAAACAGGGGACTGATCGAGGACACACACAGATAGCAATTCATACGGGCCACATCTGGTCCGGTTCTGGTGTGGTTCTGGCATGGCTCTGGTATGGAACTGGTTGCTGATCCTGATTACTGACTCAACAGTTCCTGCAGGCAAGAACCCAGTTCTGAATGCAATCCTTGTTTACATTTTTGGGAATGTAACATGAGGTCTACTTGGCTCCACTAGCCCAAGGGAGGTGAGGTACAGTACGTCTGGCACTTTGACCTTCTGCACACCTCGGGGCCTCCTCGTCTCCCTTCCTCCCTCAGTGTCTTCATTGTCAGAGCTCCTGACTGGCCAACATGAGACGCAAGTCGAGATCCCAGTCCTATTTCTTCAGAACATGAGCCCACGGCGCCATGCTGTTGATTACAGTACAGGCCACCCATCATCATCAGCACGCGCTGTCCTTGGGTATTGAACCCATGACTTGGAGGTTGTTAGCGCTGCGCTCTAGCAGCGGAGCTACAGAGGTGCTAATACAGCGCATCACCTTGATTAGCGGCGCGAGCCCCCCGCGGCCCACCCGGGAGTGGCCCCCGCCGCATGGCAGGCGAAGGGTTACGCTTGTCTTACTTGTCTGAGCGCCTCCACTTCAGCGCTTAACAACCTAAAGGGAAATTCATAATTGACATAATTTTTCATGAGCTCAACCATAAAGACGAAGAAGTGACACTGTTCAATAATGGATTGTGTGCATCCATAATTAATCAAGCTTTTTTTTTCTTTCTCTCTCTCTCTCTCTCTCTCTCTCTCTCTCTCTCTCTCTCTCTCTTTCTCGCTCCCCAACTCCCCCTCACCCCCTCAATTCCGCCAACACAGGGCAGCATAAAAGACTGTGACGCCATTTAATATGAACCTGCTTCCTCTAGTGTGAAGAGGTGGGCGGATGGTTAAGACGGCTCCCCCTTGTTTCAGTGTGTATGAAGTGGATGGCCTGAGACTTATGGCCACTGACTTTAATGCACTCGCTTTGGTTGCCCCTCCATTTCAAAGTCCTCAGGTCAGCCCGGTCTTAGTCAACCTGACAAATGAGGGACAGGGAGGGCTTCACCAGGTCATGGTGAGTTGAAGGACAGTGGAGGGGAGGAGAGGGAAGGCAGTGCAGTCTCACTGCAGCTACAGGGGCCTGCTCTATAATGTACATAATGTTTAGAATGTATTTGATGTTCTAAAGATATGTATAATGTTTAGAATGTCTCTGATGTTCTAAAGATTTAATATAAATCATCAGGCAAAAACTGTGGATAATGTACAAATATTGGTATGAAAAAGCATACATATTTAAAATGGCATTGTGGCAAAATAAAAAAGGTCTATTTTTGAAAAAGCTTCAGATACTAATCAAAATGTCTCTATTTGATACAGAACATTAAGGATCCTCCACAAAAACTGTTTTCAGAAGTAAACTAAAATATTGTTTTAATGGTGTACTGTAGGTGTTTTATTAGCAGATCATTTTTACAATGTCTTTGCAGGCAATTTAAGACCATCTCAACAGCAAGGGGCCATATCTGCCTGTGCAAAATGCTTAATAAATCATTTCTATTTTAAGATAAAGAATAACCTTTGACTAACACTTTCCCCGCCGTGTGGCAGAGTATTGCTGTGTGCTTCACAATGTTATTCATTCATTTGCACACATTTCTGTTTCTCCCAGAAAAGATGGAAAGATGGATGGAGTGTTTTTAGCTTGTGCAGAAGCAGAGCTGTGAGAATTCTTCTGCAGACTCTGCAGGCAGGTGTTTTCAAGGGAGTCATCTGCATGATTTAAGTCTTTGTGTTTTTTTAAAGACTGTACTCAACTTGAGGGCTAAACTAACATCTTGATATGTTTTAAAGAAATAAACCCAGATTGTACAGCATGTGTAAACAAACTCATCTGAACTCATCGCACACACACACACACACACACACACACACACACAAATACACACACACACACACACACACAGACACACACACACACACACAGACACACAGACACACACACACACACACACACACACACACACACACGCACACACACACACATACAGCACAAACAAACAAACCACACTAACACAGGCTCTCTCTCACACACACACTCTCCCAGACTACATCTACTGCGGTCTCCCTTATAAAACAATTAAGCGCCTCAATTACGAGTGTTCCAGGCTCCGCACCCTCAGCTGGGGATCAGGGCTGATCAATCAGAGGCGTCAGCCGCCATGGGCCGTCGTCGGGGGTAACCACCCATCACATCACGGCCCTTTCAGGGCCACTGAGACGCTTCATTGGAGTAAATGTGCAATCGATGCTGATGGAGCAAACAGCGCCAAACTCAGTAACACACAACACACACGCACACACACAGACAACACACAACACAGACATACACACACGAGAGAGGCACTGTTAACCCTTTGAGGTTTGCATCTCACTGTCTGTGTCCGGATATGCAGACAAATGAGGTACTCAATGGATCATATCACAGAGATGTGTCACCCCCACTTTAAAGGTGTAACATGTACATAGCTAGTGTTGTCAAAACCTAAAACATCATTCTTGTCCTTCTATAATGGCGCAAATGAGAAAGTGGAAAGATCCACTAGTCCCAAAAGGTCATTTTTTCATTATATCTGTACATGTTATTCATCTGCATCCTAAGCCTCGGCAATGGAGGGAAATCAAGGTAACATTTCACACAAAGACAAAAATTAGGACAACTAATTTCCTTGAATTTCCCCTGGGGATCAATAAAGTATCTATCTATCTATCTATCTATCTATCTAAGAAATCATAATGACACGGCCATAGATAGGAAATACACTCTTCAGAAATAGCATCAGTATCATTTAGTTATGCTTGTATCAATATTAAGACTTGAGTGCATGCTGTTCTGTATTAGAGCCAGTTGATCTTTGAGAAAAACCAATCAGGTACTACCACTGCATAAGCCTTTCCCTAACTGCTAACTGGTTTCATTTTGGTTTCATTTTGTACCTCCTCGGAGATACCCTTGGGTTCCACACTTGCAATACGAATGACTGTTTACTAGTCATATTCCACTTAGTGTTGCTGTAAACAGTCCTACTCTATAGCTAGTCTGAAATAGTCGGCATTTCCCCCTCAAAATCACCCGATTCACGATATCTCACACAGACTAAACACCACGCAGACTGAATAAACAATTAGGGTGTGAATTGGACGTCTCTGCCATCCCAAGTTAGCCGTGGTGGACGTGTGGAGTTGGCTGGTTGTGTTTGCCGTAGGAGGCCTTAACTGGTGCAGGTGAACTCCATCTAAATGTACGACGTGTATAAAAGTGGCATGTGGCCCTGGCGAAGGGGCGTGGGCCCTTTCACTTTCCTCTCGACAGCATGCAATTAAGTTGTCCTAAAAGTGGGCTGTCACATGAATAGGACGTCTCCGACAGCAGCGGGAGCTGTGTGTGTGTGTGTGTGTGTGTGTGTGTGTGTGTGTGTGTGTGCGTGTGTGTACTGTGGGGGTGTCAGGGATGTAGGGAGGGAGAGGGGTGGGGGTGATCACAGATGGAGAGGCAGCAGAGTGCAGAGAACTCTGGGAGTGTGGAAGAGAGAGAGCACAAGAGAGAGGGAGAGAGAGAGAGAGAGGGAGAGAGGAAGAGAGGGAGAATAAGTGGAAGAGACTTCAGGAGGATCTAAGGAAGCTGCCTATCCTCACCAACATCAACCAAGACAGGTAGGGGAGAGAGAGAGGAGGAGGAGGAGGGGAGGGAGGAGGAGGAGGAGGAGGAGGAGGAGGAGACAAAGAGAAAAAAGAAGAGAGGGAATGAAGAAGAGAAGAGAGGGGATGAAGAAGAGAAGAGAGGGAATGAAGAAGAGAAGAGAGGGAATGAAGAAGAGAAGAGAGGGGATGAAGAAGAGAAGAGAGGGGATGAAGAAGAGAAGAGAGGGAATGAAGAAGAGAAGAGAGGGGATGAAGAAGAGAAGAGAGGGGATGAAGAAGAGAAGAGAGGGAATGAAGAAGAGAAGAGAGGGGATGAAGAAGAGAAGAGAGGGGATGTAGATTCCTCTCAGAAACCAGCTCAAATGTAGCACATGAGAGAGGGAGAGAAACAGAGAACAGAGAGAGCGAAAGACTGAGAGAGAGAGAGAGTGGACAGATGATAGGAAACAGTGACAGAGATAGGTGGGTTAAGGAAAACATGAGGAAATATATAGGGATAGGGAGATAAAGAAAAAGGAGAAAGTGAAAGAGAGTGAAAGAGAGAGGGGGGTGAAAGAGAAGGAAAGAGAGAGATTAAAGAAAGAAAGACAGAGTGAGAAAAAAGGTGAGAGATGAGAGGGGTGGAGTAGAGAGGAGAGGAGAAGAGGAGAGAAGAGGGGAGAAGGAAAGAGTAGGGAGTAGAAGAGAAGAGGAGAGAAGGAAGGAGATGAAAGGAGAGAGAAGGGAAGAGAAGAGAGGATGAGGGAAGAGAAGAGAGGATGAGGGAGGAGGAGAGAGGAGAAGGTGAGGAGAGGGGAGAAGGAAAGAGTGGGGAGTAGAAAGGAGGAGAAGAGAAGGGGGCAGAAGAGAGGAGGAAGGAGAAGAGGAGAAGAGAGGAGGGAGGAGAAAAGAGGAGAAGAGAGGAGGGAGGAGAAAAGAGGAGAAGAGAGGAGGGAGGAGAAAAGAGGAGAAGAGAGGAGGGAGGAGAAGAGGAGAAGAGAGGAGGGAGGAGAAAAGAGGAGAAGACAGGAGGGAGGAGAAGAGGAGAGAGGAGGAGAAAAGAGGAGAAGACAGGAGGGAGGAGAAGAGGAGAAGAGAGGAGGGGAGGAGAGAAAAGAGGAGAAGACAGGAGGGAGGAGAAAAGAGGAGAAGAAAGGAGGGAGGAGAAAAGAGGAGAAGACAGGAGGGAGGAGAAAAGAGGAGAAGAGAGGAGGGAGGAGAAAAGAGGAGAAGACAGGAGGGAGGAGAAAAGAGGAGAAGAGACGAGGAGAAGAGGAGGAGAAATACATCTATGAGAAGAGAGGAGCAGAGAAGAGACCCAGAGAGAAGAGATATATGAAGCCCCAGCTGTCCTCAGTCCTGTCATCTTCCAACAAGGCCGGGAGGGAGTCCCATCGCTTACCTGGCAGAGCCCCGAGGTAGTAAAAGCAACACTCCCCAAAAAAGGGCCTCCACTCCAGCTCTTTCAAATGTGTGTGTGTGTGGTGTGTGTGTGTGGTGTGTGGTGTGTGTGTGTGGGGTGGTGTGTGTGCGCGGTGTATATGTGTGGCGGCGGTGTGGTGTGCGTGTGTGTGGGGTGGGTGTGTGTGTGTGTGTGTGTGGGGGGGGGGTGGATGAGAGAGCGAGGGGAATATGGGGCATGAGGGGTTAAGGCAGGGACAAAGGTGGAGATGATGGTGGTGGCACTGTGGTATAGGGGGTACAGTGGTGGTGGTGGTGGCAGTGGGGGTATTTGATGACAAGCAGCTACATGGGGGTTGAGGCTAATGCCAGTAAATCAAGGACCAGACCCTGGGACTTTTTGCGCCAATAGGCAGCCTTCCCCACTGGTGCCCCGGGGGTGAGAGCGTGCTCCAGCACTTGGCAAATGACTGTCTCCCAATTTGCTCTCATGAATATTAACTGGCACATGACAGACACGAGGCTGCTGCCGTCTGCCGGGCCCTGATAGGGGAAGACAGATCCGGCCTCTGATGTCGGGGAAGGGGATAAATGTGGGGCAAAGCGCAGAGTGTAGCCCCGCGGTGCGCCTCTGATTCCTGTTGTCATGTTTTAAATGAGTGAATATGAATCGCTCATTAAAAGAGGAAGAGAGAGCAAGGCGTCTCAGGCACACGGGGGTGAGGAGGGAGGGTGTGTGTGTGTGTGTGTGGGGGTATATGCATGAGTTCGCGCACTGACGGTGATTATCTCGCACGAATCCGTTGGGAAAGAAGAAAAAGCTAACCCAGCTCCCTCTGCTGTTGCTGAAGAGGTTGAACAGAAGCACACCGCGGCGAAAAGACAGTCAGAGGGAGAGATAGAGAGAAATAGAGAGAGAAAGAGAGGGAGAGAGATATAGAGAGAGAAAGAGAGGGAGAGAGAGGTCAACCTCGTATGGGGACTTCCCTCTCTTACTCATTGGCTAGAACTAAGTTAGAATGCCCAACCAATCACAATGCACCAGAGCTCAGAGTAATAGGTCACAGCTGAATCACTTTTAAATGTATCACACCGTAGTATAAAATCACTTATTTAACCCTTAAAGGAGTACCGTCACACCGGTGTGACGGGAATGTTGGGAAATTAACATTCTAAAGAATATCTGGGTTCATTGAATTCAACATAGAATTTTAGAACCTTCAATTGTTGCGGAACTTCAAAAAAAATGTTCAAAAACCTACACCTTTAAGGGTTAAGGGTAGGTTAATAGGATGGTTCTCTTTCTGGTTCCCGGAGCCATAGACTAATCGTATTACTAATCTGAAATGTATATGGTAGCATGATACACATACACCAGAGGAGATTAGGAAAATACAAAGTAAGAAAAAAACTGCTTCACCAGCAGGTTATTTTAGATATGAGATTTTTAGACTAATAATAAAAGCTTGAAACAGTCAGTAAAATATTAGCCAAGGACATCAAAATGTTTTGAAAATGAACAAGTTCAATTTCTTGAGATCATTATCACTGTTTTGTTCTGAAGGGAGTATTAAATCCCTATTGACTTGTGAAGAAAAAGACCAACACCCTAAAAAATCCATTTTGGATCCTCCATTTTGTGAATATAGACACCAAGTACTCCAAGCGACACATTTTAAATCTGCAATCTAAATCACACCCGTTGCAAATGCTCCACACAAACATACAATGTGCTTTCTTCAGCTTCAAAATGGAGACGTTATTGTGGGCAGATATATACAGTAACCTACATTTCTGCGAAATTCACACAGAGCAATTCAGTGCATTCTAAACTAGCAACATAATTTCCTGCCAGCAAATCAAATGAAACAAAAACAACATGCGGGAGCTTATGCTAATCCTATTGACAGGCCTTCTCAATGGCGCTCTGACTAGCATGGCTAAATCGGTGGCAGTAAACGAGGCCAGAGCACTGCCAACAGCTAAACAGATCATGTCTGTCACATTTTTTAATAACTTTCTACAGCGGATGACCTTTCAAGGTCGCAAGAACCAAAACACCACGAAAACTAACACTCCTATCATCAACCCATGTCTTGCTTTGCTGTTCCTTACCACTGCTGCTGATAAGAAGAGATTAGCATGAGATCTGTGAGCGTTTGTGCAAAATGTGGCCTTGTTTTTGTTTGCACAGAATGACACTGATATTTTTATCTGACAGATGCACTCTTGAGAATGTATCTGATGTCAATGAGCCTTATGTCCTAAAGTCACTAAGACAGCTGCTACTGCTGCCTTTGAGGCCGAACTTGAATGTCTCAGCTCTCTTTTTTAAATTGTAAAGGAGACGTATGCATTTCAGAGGGGACAGAAGAGGGGTACTGTCAAAGTTTCAAGATGGACCTTTCAGAAACGAGGAGCTTTGAGAAATATATAAATATTTTGACTTGCACCAATGAAAAGAGATCTGTTCATCTCGCCATTTGGTCAGATTCACCACTTGTGTGCACAGCTTCCAGAAACAAGTGTTTGCCACAGAGGTCGACCGTAAAGAGAGAGAGAGAGAGAGAGAGAGAGAGAGAGAAAGAGAGGGAGAAAGATGAAGAAAAAAGAAGAAGAGAAGAAAGAAGAAGAGAGGAGGAGAGCTGGAAAGATGCACTCTTTGTAAATAAAAGAGTTCCTCAGTGCACTCTCCACAACCCGTCCATTGAGGGGCACAGAGCGCCTCTCTGTCTCACTGGTCAAAAGGCTGTGTGGAGTCAATCACCCCCGTTGTGCCAGGACATTATCCTGCTTTGCATCTCCTACACTGATATATTGAGCGTCCCAACAAAGAGTTGCCGCTGCCGGCGATGTTAATGAGTTCCAAAACGTGCGCCATTGGCTCACCATCGCCAGCACCCTCCCCAACCTGAGTCCCCCCGCCACACACACACCGACACACACACACACACACACACACACACACACACACACACACACACACACACACTCACACACACCCACACGGCTCCAAAACAAAATGGAGGCGAGCAGGAAGGAGATTGGCGAGAGCCCCACACCCGTCGCTCCAGAGACCCCATGAAAGAGGAGCCTGTGGGGGCCTCAGAGTCTTCTTTGTGGTAGCGAGGCGGCAGGTGTGTGTCTCCATCACCCTCACACACACTCCTCTCTGTTTGCGCTTGCAGCGGGAAGCTCATACACATACATACACACACAAACACACACTCTGCACAGGAAATGTGTGTGTATGTGTGTGTGTGTTTGTGTGTGTTAGTCAGTCAGTTGACAACGCTTTTTAATGTGTCGTAAGGATACAAAGCACACCTGTTCATCACTGGACCTTTTATATCTGCCAGGGCCTCACAATGACACATAAAACACACACACACACACACACACACACACACACACACACACACAAACACACACATGCTCACAAACATACACATACACACACACACACACACACACACAAACGCACACACACGTAAAGTATACACTGGGGCAACAGTTAGGTTCTCCATAATATGCAAATGGCTTAAAGCCACTCATTATACAGACATATTGTAGAGCGAGCGAAACAGGTTTAGCCCGTTTTATCGCTCCATATGAGCGGTAATGTCTCACTAGCTCATCTGCCCAATACATGAGCGAACTCAGCGCTGTTAGAACTCCCCGGATGCTCATTAATCCCCTTACATGTTATTCACATCTGTCTTTGAAGTCAGACGGTTTGATTTTTTTTTTAACATATTTGTTTTTATCAAAATAATCCATCCACAGACGTTGGCTTCTGGTGTTTTTCCACCGTGTGTGTGTCTAAACAAGCACTAACTATGGGGAGAGCTTCCAAGAGGAGAGAAGGTTGAGCTTGGAAATCAAAGGGCCTTGCTGTGGTAAATGATTTATCTGACCTGACTGAAGCATCTGATGGATCCGAATCCGACAAACTGACAGTGATCTTCAAGGTTACTCGCTAAGCATGCTGATGTCGTTACCTCTAAGATGCTGTCTTTCGACCTAGCGCGGAAAAATCAACCTCACTGTCGCAGTTCATGTGATACCACTGATTATTATTCAAATGTTTTCACTTCATCTTACAGATCACATGCTCGTTATAACGTAGAGGAGAATGTTACATTTGTTTACTTTTCATCTCAAGGTTACATGCAGCTTTCTCAAGCCAGTCCAGTACAGGAGATGCCCAATTTAAATAAGTGTATTTGTTTGTTGCCGATAATAGAGCTACACAGCTACTGTCTCGGGGCCACCTCGACCACAAACCTGCGTGCTCAGCTCCCGCTAGCCACGCTAACGAGAGTGCCCCCCCCCACTCTCTCTCTCTCCCGTTGCTTTGATCTGAGTGTTTAGTCAAATGGAGGCGTCTCTGGCGAACAGCTGCTAAAGTGTGTCAGCACTTATGACACAGCAGCTGGATGGTGCCTCCGTCTCTCGGCCCGTCTGATTAGACGATCCATCCTCCGTCCTTCAGCGAGAGAGCGATCGCAATCTGGGCCTCGTCAGCATCGCTTAAACACGCGAAAGCCTTCGTTCCAGAACCTCCACTACTGCTGGTGCACTAGAGGTGAACCATGTGGATGGCCTTTATGATCGACTTTAAGAACTGAATTAAAACGCGACAGAATGCAGCTCTTTTATGTTAAAATAACGTCTTCAAACTCATTCAGATGCCACACTAACTTACATTGAGGAGAATGGAGACTCTGCCATGAGCAACTGGTATTTGCACTATTGTATACTATATGTAACCGTGTTGTCACAGGTAGGATCGTTAGCCTTTTCATCAGTTTTGAACGAATTGGGTTAAATGGGGTTCCATTACGTTGAAAATTGACAAAAAGAGGAATTCCTGTTATGTTAAGGCCTATCTGCAGCGCTTAAGATGACTGTAACTACAACTATACAACATTAACAACATTAATAACAACATTAGCATCTGCACTGCCCCTCCATAATGAAAGCCTCTCAGAAACATGTCATGTGTTTATGAGAATCCTTTAAAATGTGACAGATTCTGATTGGCTGTCAGTGTTTCTCTCATTCACAAAATCGCTCAAAGTGATGCCCAACGATAATGTTCTTAACGTCGTTATTGTGTGTGCTATATGGACATATCTATTATATTGTTATGTGTTCAATTTCAATTTCAATTTAATTATACTTATAGTGCGCCAAAACATTACACATGTCTCATGGCTCTTTACAGAGTGTTAGACAATCAGAGAAAAGAAAAGAAAAGAAGGTGTTAGAATGATATTTTAATAAAAAAGTTCTTCTTAAAGCTATCCTTAGCAGAGTGGACTAGTCTTTCCAGCAGCCACTGTAGTTCAACTAGTGGATGAAAATGTTAACACCAGGACCATGGATTTGATTCCCATGATGCATACACACATATAAACCTATAATGAAACCTAAAAAACCTAAAAACCACAGTACACTGTATGCCAAAACAAGCAAGGATAGATAGATAGATAGTTAGATAGATAGATAGATAGATAGATAGATACTTTATTGATCCCCAAGGGGAAATTCAAGAAATTCAAAGGTGATGTCCTGAAGCTCATCCACACTGAGACTCCATCAGAGTATGAAAAGACTCAACCACACACAAACACATAATGGCTATGCAGCTCAAATAGGGGTCTGCCTAGAACCCTGTGCATTAGCAAGAATTTTTTTTTGTAGCTTATCATTCGCGAATTCTAAAATGGTACTTAAAGGCCCTCTGCTCCCAACAGGCATTAAAAAAATGTGGGTATACGTCTCGGCAAAGACCTTGTTTGGCATATGTGTGAGGTCCTTCAAATGAGGGAATTCTGCACTCAACTCTATTTCCTTTGCCATTTTAAATAAATAAGACACCAACCCTCTACCCCATCAAACCACCAATTTTACCCTTTACCTCCATCGCCAGTGACAGCAAAACCTTTTCCCTCCTGCGTCAGGGCTAACTCTGCTCCTTGTGTACCGACAAGAGGACAGGGGTTCCATCACGCCAAAGGGCCACGCTGACGCAAATGTATTCAAAGCATTTAGTGCACGGGATTAATCGAATTATAATTTAATCATCTGATCAAACACCAATTAGCATAATCACTGCTGGGGAAGGGCTGATAGCAAAGGCAGCACAGTACCTAATAAACCTCGGGCAACCCGTACCCTAATGGGACATTCAAAACGGAGGAAAACATCAAAAAAGACCAATGTGTCGGGGGTTTAGGGGCAGCCAATTGTTAATGTATAAATTAAATTCCCAACAGTATGCTCCAGTGTCTATTTCTTCTCTCAAACGATTAAATTGAAAAGATAATTAGTCTGTATACTCTTAAAAAAAAAAAAAACTCTCATCAAACATTTAAAAAAATATTACTGTCAGAATACAGAACAAGCCAGCTAACACCAGAAATAGAGTCTTCGGAAGATTCTACATAATAATTCAATCCACACGATAAACATTGGCTATCACAACGCCACACTAAAAAATGTATTGTCAGTTGAAGGTGTTGTTAGACTGTCTGATAAACAGCTAAAAAATAGCTGGCCTCTTGAAGGTGGAAAGACAACCTTATGAATGATACATGACCAGTAGCTGCCTCTGATTTGGCCTCGATCTGGCCCAGACCCGCGCAGGCAGTCTCCGTCCACTGCAGTCCAGGAAGCCATATTTGCCAAGAAGACTGTGCACAGATCCATCCTGCAGCCCCCTTTCTGCATCGCACTGACAAAACGCTGCAACATGGTGCGCACACACACACACACACACTAAAAAAAAATCCCTAGACAAGCAGGAGGCTCTGTGGTTGGAAAACAGGCAGGTTCACCACCTCCCACGACATAATTCTATCAGCCATCTCACTCTCCTCTCATCGTCTCCCTGCCCTCTCTACTAAAACAGAGAAAAGAAGAGAAAACAGGACAGTGTGCACCTCCAAATATGACAAGGGCATTGTAAGGACAAGAACTCCGTCCCTTATTGAAATATCTCAAGATCATCTTCCTTAGGGGCAATTTTATAAATTATATATTTATATATTATATATTAAATAAATTATAAACAAATAAATAGGCAGATAAATAAATATATATTTATTAAAAAAAAAAAAAACACTAGCAGTGAGTTGCCCCAGTCTGCTTCAGCCTGGCCTCCATTTTGAGTCGATTCCTGCAGTGGTGCTTAGGGTCCTGCCTGGCTCTCCAGCACTGCCCCCTAAAACAGTGCGTGTGTGAGGAGGATAGGAGGAGGGAGCGAGGGGAGGAGAGCGGGGAGAAGGCTGGACTAAAGAGGAGAAAAAAGGGAAATGGTTTCCTGATATGGGTTTCTGAGGACTCACCAGGTCCCTACGTGTTTCCCCTAATTATAAAAGGGTCAACCTCATGTCCACAGCTCACTAAACACACACACTGATGCAGATGCACATCCACAATTTCACACACACACACACACACACACACACACACACACACACACACACACACACACACACACACACAAATGACAGCACCTTAAAAAATGACCACCTAAAAATAACCGCCTCAAACTTGCTCTTACATCTGCAGCGTAGCTGCCATGTTTAAAAATAAATCACAACGTCGAGAAGGAGAGCCACAGTCATTTGTCTCTCTGTCATGCTGTCTATCCGAACCTGGTCCTGCCACGCTGTAGCCTACTTATGATCTGCCTTAGTTATCACTGAAGCCCAGCGTGATGGCCAAACCATAGCATGACAAAGAAAAACACACACACACACACACACACACACACACACAGATATGGAGAAAGATGCCCTGAGGCTCTGCGATGGTTCACCACAGATAAGACGAGGGCGTTCAAATTGGCACCAAACGCGAGCACAGGGAGATGAGGCGTTCAGATTGGCACCAAACGCGGGCACAGGGAGATGTTGACATTAAAAATGCCAACGGTGCCACCTTCTTACATGCCTCATCAAACATCTACATCTCTCTTTTCTTTCTCTCTCTTTTCTTTCCCTCTCTTTTTCTCTTCCTCCCACTCTCTTTCCCTCTGTTCTCTTTCGCCCGATGTGGAGCTAAATGATACAGTTAACATTTCAATGTGAAAGACATTAACATAGGGCTCGTGCAATTATACTGTCCTTATTCAGCAGATTCGGTCGGAGGACATCCTCTGATTTGTAATTAAATTTTACACTCACTGAAAGTTAGCGCCTCAGTCTCCCTTGCCGTCGTACTAATTAGACTCCTGGATGCTTTGCTTTTTTAAGGTCTTCATGCAGAAGCTTTCATTATGCAATGTGTGTGTGTGTGAGTGTGTGTATGTGTGTATGTGTGTGTGTGTGTGTGTGTGTGTGTGTGTGTGTGTGTGTGTGTGTGTGTGTGTGTGTGTGTGTGTGTGAATGTGTGTATGTGTGTGTGTGTGTGTGTGTGTGTGTGTGTGTGTGTGTGTGTGTGTGAGTGTGTGTATGTGTGTATGTGTTTGTGTGTGTGTGTGTGTATGTGTGTGTGTACATTAGGGGTATGTATGTACAAGGCATGTACAAGGGGCTAACAGTTATTATAGCACAGTGGCGTCCTGGTACTGCAGCCCTGCTGTGGGCAAGCGTTCTCCAGAGCGGCCTCAGAAGAGCTCCTCAGTGCAATTATACTTCATAAACATTTGTCAGGCCAGTTTAACCTCCCTGATTGTGTATGCCGTGCAACACGGCTCAGCCTCTCTTCTAGATGAATAAGATGGGCACTATTAGGAGTGCACACAGAATAACCACAGAAGAAAAAATGAATAGAATTACAATTTTTTGATTCTTGAACGTTATATTCCAGAAAACATTTAAATGCACTCGGCTAGCTGACTGTTTTTTAGCGGCTAAATCCCTGTTGGCTTTAATTCAACTTCAGGATCGTTTCATATGTATGACTGTGTGTGTGTGTGTGTGTGTGTGTATGTGTGTGTGTGTGTGTGTGTGTGTGTGTGTGTGTGTGTGTGTGTGTGGAACGCTGAACCTCTAACGAAGACAACGTGGTGATGCCTTGCCGGAGGTGCTTGGGATGATAATGACCGTGATGCACTCCGAAGAGCCGCAGAACTGCCACGAGTGAGAGAGAACCTTAACAAGGCATGATATTGGTCTGGCTCGTCCGCCTGCAGAAAGCAGGCCAATCTTTGTTGTTTCCCCCACTGCAAGGCCACATTCGGCACAGCACAAAAAGAACAAAAAAATGAATGAATTTAAATGCATGGAAAAAAGGTGACCTGAGGGCTGATTTTAAGCTAGGATTTTAAAAGGCAGTTTCTACATATAAACAGCATTGGGGTGACTGGGAATTTGGCTACAACAAAGCCTATAGCCAAATAAAGTGTAGAATTCCTTGTCCATTCTATAAATTTTGGATCGCATTTTCAATTTTTGGTCCATAACATTGTGTACTAACACCTTGCTATGCGTTACGGTGGATAAACTGTCTGCCACTTGGAATGTGGAATGTGAGGAGAGAGCTTGCTGCTGTGGAGTCCATTTCCCATAGACCCATCTCTCCACAGCTCTTAAAATGGCTTCTTTTTCATCTGACAGTTTTGTGTGTAAACCCTCAAATCAAACATGTTTGGAGGAATAATGAACATACTAGCACAACGCAAATTATACTACTAGAATTTCTAACAAATTTCTCATTTTGTTTCATAGAATCATACCATTTGTCTTGGCCGTTATGGAGCTATCAATGAATCTCTAACAAAAAAAAAAAAAACCTTTCATTGAATTGTATGTGCACCATCAATGGTCAGTGTTTTAGTTATATAAGCACTTTTCCTGCATGTCATGAAGAGGAAAATCCAAAGACAAAGATAAGACGTCCATGAAATCGCACAAGACATAAACTATACAGAGAGCCGTATGTGCCACTCTCTGGGGAGCCCTGCTACATGCAAACATTAACACACAGCCTTTTGGAAGTCCTCACTTCACACAGTGATGCTGCCTGCCTGCTCTGTGACTGTGCTCATGTTTCCAAACCAAACACAAAAAGATCAGATGCTAAATGAAAAAAGGAGAGGAAAATAAATCTACACAAAAAGGAAAGAGTCTTGAGCGCAAAGGAAAACCTCAGTAGTTGGACTGTCTGACACCTTTGTGATAATTCAATGTGACACTGGAACAACTGATGCTTTTTCTGAGCCAATTAAGCGCTATGTGCCACCCCTGGCCCAGTCTAATGCTAAACAGCAGTCCCCTGAAATGACTCATCTCTGAGCGTCGAGGTCCGGGCCTCAGCACGCTGCTCTAAAATATTGGTTTTGATGGGTGGCACCAATCCCAAAAATATTTTATAGTGCTTCGAGTAGGAAGGCGCAGGGCTAAATTTATTACATCCGTTAAAAAGGGGCAAATGCAAGAGAGACAGAGAGAGGGAGGGAGGGAAAGATAGAAAGAGAGAGAAAGATAGCAAAAAAGGAAATCACTGCTGTCATATTCCATGTATAAAGCTGATTACACTCACTGTAATTTATTTGTATAGGGTTGAATTAAATACATCTGTTTTTATATATTCCTTTTTTAGGTTAAGGGAGGAGTATACAAGCTGAAAAAATTAGCCTGCAGATTTTTGGGGCCACGTCTGAAGTTTCTGCTGGTCTTTACTATCCCATGCCTGAGTCCACTGTCTGGGCCCGGTCCACTGCTGGCTCTGAAGCTTTGACCAGATAATGGGCTGTAAGTCTATCAGGAACACCTCGACCGGCATCTCCAGCAGATGGGAGCCTAATCAGTGCACTGGCTTAATTGCCCCCAGAAGATTAGCTCCCTGGAAACCCGTGTTTCTCACAGCCAAATTTGCTCAAATCAAAACCTTTATTTAGACTAATGGCTGCATGTTGGCTTTCCTTGGGTCAACATGTTCTTTCACTCCTCCTCTCTATTTCTCTCAATCTCTCTCTCTCTCTCTCTCTCTCTCTCTCTTTCTCCCTCTCTCTCTCACACACACACACACTTTATCTCTTTCTCCATCATCTTTTTTTTCCTGAAAAAAAAACTTTGCCATGGTATCCGTTCATGTAATTATACTACCTTGATGCAGTGTGTATTTTAAAGCAGGAGGCTGGTAGGCTGGTAGGCAGAGCCAGGGCTTCAGTCTTAGCTGAGTCTGCAGACGGTGTACAGTCTCAGGTGGGCCTGTGTGCTCTCGTAGCTACGCTGGTTAATAATGACGACGTAACCACAGCAGTCAGGTTTAGTTTGAATCTGATTTGCCTTGGGGCATCATTAAAAAAAAAAAAAAAAAAAACTCAGAGTCTCTCCCCACAGCTGTCTGCCCGATGACACTCACAGAAATGACTTGTTCGAAAATTGCAAGAATTATATGGCCTTGTATTTTACGGGAAAAAAATATCAAGGAAATATCAATCTGGATGTCATTATTAAACGGAGAGGGTTACATTACAAGTGTTAAATATGTCAAGCTGGAATGTGATGATATTGTTGAGTTGGCCACGCCATTCATAAATATAATACATATTTATTTTTGTAAAAAATGGAAATAATCTCAAGGGCACATTCAGATGAGCCTGCATAGAAATGCACTGACATTCAGGCGTCAGTCATAAACAATGAGCAGGTATCAGCAGAAAGGATGGTGAGTACTTCCGGGTCAGCATCACAATAGCCTTAGTTAACACTCCACACTACTACTGCGCGCATAATGGACGTTTCCATAGAGACGGGCCAAGAAGCATGTGCTAAATCAAACTCAAAAAGCCCGATTTTTTTTTTTTTTTTACAAAATACAACTGCACAGAACCAGAAATACGGGGGTGCAGAATGGCACTGTAAGGTTATGTGTTGTAGGAAATTTAGCTGAAAACCCACATGTAATTTAAAATAAATAAGCCATCTCCCTCTCTCAACACGCAAAAAAAGAATCCCATTTCAAACATCAAATCTTTTTCTCTTTCTCTCTCTCTCTCTCATTCATTTGAACATTTTTGTCCACCAGGAGCATTTCACTCGGGCTTCTAAAATAGATTAAACATCCTACTAAGATAGCGTTTTAACATTTTCCACAGGGTCTAATCCTCCTCCGGTTGGCTGTTGTGAGATGGTACGCTCCCCCTGTTCCAATGGACAGCCTCAGCAGTCACTCAATCCCCAGCACTGAGGCGCAGTGATTAATGGTGGAGCCTTATTGTTCTCTTATGAGTTTTTAAGGGGGCTGAGAAGATGGAGGTGGTATTTCAATATGAAGTTATTACAAAATAAATCAGATTCTTTTTTTTTTCTTTTTTTTGGGGGGAGAGGATGGTGGAGTGGAGGGCTGTTGCTGGGGGGGGTGACTCTCACATCAACGAGCTGCCTGAATTGAGGATTGCCTGCAAGAGACACATACAGGGAGATGCTCTGGCTACAGCCAAGCTCCCCTCTCCTTGCCTACTCCCTACTCATTGCAATGGAGGATTGTTGTTGCTTTTGCCCTGCGTTTCCTTTCTGCTCCCTTCTCTTTTTGAGGGGGGAATTTTTTCATGCAGCATTTGCAGCATTTTTTTTTTTAAAGCCCTCTCCAACATTCTCATATGTATATAGATACATACATACATACATACATATATATGTAATATATGTATTACATATATGTGTATTGTATTATATATATATATATGACATTACAATATATGTATTGTATATATGTATGTATCTGTGCAGATCACATTCTGATCATTTTTTTTCTTTACTAAAACAAATCATCTCATCAGAAAGGAAGGTATCCACCACATTCTCATATGTATATAGATACATACATACATACATACATGTATATGTAATATATGTATCTCATCAGAAAGGAAGGTATCCACCACCCCACAGGTTTCCAATGTGGCTCTCTGTCACTGGTCGCTTGTCACATTCAACCGCCTGTTTCATTTTTTTCGCTGTCTGTCATTTTCCGTCAGGCTCTTTCCATTTTCTTCTACCCCCCCCCCACACACACACACACACACACACACACACCACCATCACCATCACCACCACCACCATGATCGCCTAGCTCTATTTTTCTCCCACCCACCCCAGTTCTATCTCTGCGAACACACCCTAGCCTGTTCATCCACTGGCCGAAGCCCCACGCTCTCTCTCCAGACCTGATTGCATTGTATCCATGCATGTTTGTATTCAAGCGTACCACCATTGAAATGTAAAGAATATATTTAGAACATATAAGAATGAATTTATGTGTGTGTGTGTGTGTGTGTGGGGGGAAATGGCTTGGGTGGCTGCATGCTCTTAGATTTGTGTCCACATTCGCACACACACACACACACACACACACACACACACACACACACACACACACAAACACACACATATCCTCTTGCTCGCATATACACACAGCCAGTCGCACGTACAAACAGACACACACGCACACAAACAAACACACACACACACACCTCGCTCGCATACACAGATGCACATTCTAAAGAACCGCATAGCACACTTCTACGCATTGCATGCCTACACTGCTTTACACTCACACACACACACACACACACACACACACAGTTTTCCATCCTTTTGCTCACAACTGAGAGGCACCAAGACGAGGGAGGCTGTACCCTTCACTCTCCTGTGAGGAGGTTTGCTTATAGGCTGTGTGGCCTGCCAGATCCTTCAAACGGTCCTCACCCTGGCATTAATCTCTGTAAGCCTGTAAGATTATTTGTCGCCTAGTTTTTAATTTGGATGGCTTTTCGAGGGACGCGCCTTCACAACAGTGTCTCTCCTCTCGTAACACACCAGGTCACCCAAAGAGATGTTCCTTATTTACACCCTGGCAGCACTAAAACATGTAAAGGTAGAAATACACAGACTTGGTCCACCATGCAGCACAAAAATATCTTGCAAATAATTGTACCAACTGATAGTAATAATTAAATGCCACTGATTAATGTTTGTTTATAATAATAGATTGCAAAATGCGTCCTTTCCAATAAATCCATTATTTATATATATTTATTGGTGGTAAATAATTTGCCAGAGGAAATACCAAAATGTAGTGTATGAATAATAATTTCTTTAAATGACATTTCCCCTTATTTTATCAAGTTGTTTTTCAAATAGTTACTCAAAATAATGTTTTGTGGGGGCCAATATGCAATCATATAAAATACGTACGTCACTCGTGGTACAGATCAATATCTCTTTTTTAAAAGGACGTAAAAATGCTTGGGTTCAACTTGAAAAGAAAATCTTTACAAATCAATGCTTTTAAAAAACACCAGTTAAGCTCGAGGTCGCATCAATTAATAGTTCACACGGACAACACATGACGAGAAAGGCGCATCATGTGCTGCCCCCTTCCGACCCCCCTCCCCCCATTATAATCCTAAACATATTGACAACGTGCATAGCCTTTTCGACTTGTGAATATAATTTTATGCACTGTTGTGCTGCTCAAGTCGTGCGTGCAGTTGATTGCCGTTAGGGCGGAATTATGTGACAAGGTAAGCTTAAATGAACGCAGCGCAGTGGCAGCCTCGCCCGTCAACCTCTTTTTGCATAGGTGACCACCCGTGGCACCACTGAAATGTTTCAAT
Source organism: Alosa alosa (assembly GCF_017589495.1). Classification (NCBI taxonomy): domain Eukaryota; kingdom Metazoa; phylum Chordata; class Actinopteri; order Clupeiformes; family Clupeidae; genus Alosa; species Alosa alosa. The sequence goes on from NC_063203.1 coordinate 26,687,267, forward strand.
GAATTTGCATCACGGGTGACTTTCATCTCCTCACGTACCCCGTTTATGCCAGCTTTGCATAGCACGTGGAGGAAACTGAGGTCAATTAAGTTTCCCCCACTAATGAAGAGAAAATTAAAAATTTCACTAACCATTCAAGATGCTCTGGGAAAAGATAAAAGCCAATATCCACATGCCCCGCTCCTTTCAATCCCTCAGCTAGGCTTCTCTCGTCTCTGTCCTCGCACTTTGTCCAGTGGTTATTCTTGATCACCCTTAAATGTGCCAGTTGCAAGGTTATAAGAAAAGCAGTCCAGCTCTCCGTGCAAAAAGAAGGGGATTTTACACTGTGGCTACCTCCGCGTCTCTCTCTGTCACACGGCTGCGCTCCGAGAGGCTGGTGTTCCGATTCCTTCTCACCCGCTCCCGTCTGTGCGCTGGAAGGGCGGATGTGCTTGTATGATTGTCTAGGTTAAAGCTGCGATGGGACTCGCGCTGGCTGCCGTGTGCTCCGGTGTTTCCTGGCTGTTGCCTTGCCTGCGCCTCACAGAGCAGCTAAAAGGGGCTTCCGCGCGCACAGTCGTCCAGGTGCGATGCTGAGTCAGAGCGGCGGCGTTGGCAAAAGGCGGCAGCTCCGTACTATAACCAGGTGGCAAAACGGTTGGAAAACAAACGAACGCAAAAAACAAAACTTAGAGAGTAAGGATGCGTGAATCAAATGTGTCATTGAAATGAAGTAAGAAACTGATAAAACGAAAGCATGTCCGGAGAGGAAGAGAGAGAGAGAAAGAGAAAAAAAGGAATTGGAAAAAAATTAAAAAGCAACTGAAAAAGAAAAAGAAGTCATGAGAATTCAACAACAATGAAAACCAAGAGTGGAAAAGCTAAAGCGGTCGACAGAATGATTAGATCCAAAACTCAGACCATCTTCACCACCTCTCTCCGGCCATAAGGCAGCAAGCTCACGCATCTTCTTCCCCCAGCCGGTATAATGGCATTGGTCTCTGCGCTACCCTCTCTGCCTTGGAGCATTACAGAATAACACTCTCGCCTGCCTTCGCTGCCGGTTTAATTCCTCATAGCCTTAAAGGAGCCGAGGCCCCCGCCTCTTAGACACAAGGTGTGAGTGCAGACCATCAAATAGCTCGTTCGCTCTCGAATAATGCGGACATACCTCTCTATTAGTCAAATGAATTGGGTTACTTGATGGCAGGTAAAGTTTAAAAATGTTTTGCTTGTAAGGAGGCAGTGGCGCACTTTTTTCGTCGTACACGGTTTTGATGGCTGAATAGAGAACTACACGGTTGCTACAGCTTGGAAATGCCACAGGCTACCGGTAAGGGTTTTTTTTTTCTCAACCTGGTCAACATAATAGATTTTTGGAAGACCGAGAGAGATCCATCTGCATATGTTCATAGGCACTTGTAAATGGCAGACATAGCTTAAGTAAAGCCCCGGCCCCCACCTACTCATTGACCTTGAGGACGTTTATTCCTTCAGCCTCCAAAGGAAGCGCACAGTACCCAAGGACAATAATAATAATAGCATCCCTCACCAAACAAACAAACACACACAAACACGCCATCAACGCCAGGGAGGTGGGTAGAGACAGGGAGTAAGAATTTCACATCACATTTCAGCTGGGGTGGGAGGCTGTCTCCTGCAGCTCAAACATGTTTTTTAGTGTTTGTATGGTAGTCTTCTTCTAAATGGATCATATCTGCAGCATGTTATTGCAGAACGGTGTAGGGTCATTGTAAGGCCACTAAGGCTTCATCAATGCAGTCCAGTGAGCTATGGTGGTGAGCATGCTTCAGATTGAATTGAATCAGAAGGCTCAAGGAACCCGTCAAATGACTGATAACATTTTAATATTTTTAAAATAAAAAAATTAAATAAAAGAAACACACACATCATCCACATCGCAGAAATGGATGTAAATAAATTTAAAAGCTTTAAATAAAAGGGAACATTTTAAAATATTCAAATTAGCTGGTTAAATTAATTTATATGTTTGATGTATAATTTCCAGATTCTAATAATAAGAATTATTGTTAAAATAAATATAATAAATATAATAAATAGGTATTTAAATATTTAGAATCATATTTTAAAATGTCAGAAAGAAATGTAGGTATACAAATCATTGGCCATAGGAGGGTGTGGCAATTCACAGTAAATAAGAAGAAATGCAAAATAAGATTATATTCCCCAAAACTACTCAAGTCAATTTAATTATTAGGAAATTATTCCATTTTATTCCTTTAAAAACCTTTCCGTTTCAGTGGCTAAATTTCTCTGACATTGATTCTACAGAATCCTGTCAAATCTTGGACATGTTGATGGCGACTGCTTGTGAATTTGCAGGCTCGCCCCTTTCTTTCTCTCTCTTTTTTTTTTTTTTTTTGGTCCAGCCTCGATTTGAGTTCAAGTCCAGCCTTCGTCTCCGCGCAGGCCACATCTCATTCGCTTAGGCTCCACATCACACGTCTCCACGGCAATAGGAGGACCCAGCAACATTGGAAGCCCCCGAAGCACCGCATCCGGGTGCTGCAGAAATCTAGGGCCCCGCACTGCAAATAAAAACGCAGACAACAACACAGACGCGCAACCAGGAAATGAGTTCACGCTCCCGTTTCGCCGCCATCTTTGTTACAGTTTTACTTTCTGCTAGCTTTTTCGACGCCTTCTTGAGACTTCTTCAGGCTCGAGGGACAAGCCGGCCACCTCTTCATTCGATGCCCATTTTTCCGCTCTAATCCGGCTTTTAATCCCTTCTTCAATAATAGCTTCACTCTCTTTCGCATGAAATTATTTCATTACGATTAATCTGGTTACAGGCACTTTAAAGCGGACACCCACATCTCATCAGGGATAGGTCTTAACCAGCCGCTAAAGACTCCTCTGTATCTCAGCACAGACACAATACTGTTGTCTTATCCCATGTCAGCCACGGCTCATTTTCGTTTATCAGCAAGTGAGCCATGCTTTGAGCCAGCGAGATATAATGGCGGTTGCCTACCAGTATTTAATCAGTGCTGTTGTTATATCATGATACAGAGAAGTACAACAACACTGTTGTTCAGGAAATTATTCCAGTAATGTAACGATACAGTCCTTTAACTAAGAAGAAAAGCAATAGCAATTTGAAATTATACAGAGAAATATGTTTTGTGCTGTCTCTCTCTCAGCTTTGTGAGGGATGTGTGTCCAATTCTACATTTAAGCAGAGAAATCCCAAGGCCACATGCTTCTACGCGCCATCTCATTTTCTAAGAGCACAAATGCACTGTTCAAAGCTGCCAAACTGGCTCTCTCACACACACATAGACAGGCACACATGCTCTAGTCTCTCTCTCTCACACACACACACACACAAACACACACATACACACATATCCAAACTCTCTCTCACACACAGAGAGAGAGAGAGAGAAACAGAGAGAGAGAGAGAGGGAGTGCGCAGAGATACAGGGGTTCTGGCGGTGCATGTTGATGTGGTGGCGAGCGAGAGAGTGAGTGCAGAGCAGAGCAGAGCAGAGCTGTGGGGCTTAGCAACTGGGAGGATGAGGATGAGTATGACGATGACGATGAGGAGGAGGATGAGGCTGAGGATGACGATGAGGATGAGGAGGAGGATGAGGCTGAGGATGAGGATGAGGATGAGGATGATGCTGCACCGTGTGGCTGCAGGGCAATGGATGCTGGGGCGCTGGTGGCACAGCAGCAATACTCTCTCTCTCTCTCTCTCTCTCTCTCTCTCTATCTCTCTCTCACACACACACCAGACACACACACACACACACACACACACACATCTGAGGTGAGGTGAGGTGCTGGTGAGTATGTTGATGTGTGGCACAACAGCCACTATAAGGGCTAGTAGCTGCAGTATGGGTAGCTATAGCTGGAGTAGCATGGTGCCCAACCCCCCACCCCACACACACTAACCTCACACCCCAACCCACACACTGACCCCACACCTCCCACACACACCCCCCGCCTGCAGATACACCCTCCACTCTGCACGCCTGACAGACTCAGATCCTGTTAGCGGACCACCTGAGGCAGCGACCCCCACCCACCCCACCCACCCCACCACCCCTTCAGCCCAGATCCAGCCAGCCCCACCCTGACTCCATCACCACCACTACGACTAACCACAGCTCCCAACCCCCAACCCCCACCTACTACCCCACCACACCACACCAGACCAGAGCAAGCCCCCACCCCCCCCTCAGCCCCTGGCCCTGTTACAGTACAGAGGACAGAGACGCTTGAGAAAAGCAGCTTTCCACAGAGCGGCTTGCCTTCGCCTCCACGGAGCTTCAGCAGCGTCTGCCATTACTGCACCGCAACGACAAAGCAGCGCAGCTCCAAACGTGCAGGGGAAGTTTGGAGAGGAGGGGCAAATGCTCACAAGGGAATCTCTAAACACGCCACACTTACAGTTTTATAGAAATAACATGTTGGGAGACGCTGGAAAACCGCCTGCTTTATTTATATACAGGATGATCTGTTGTTCTGTTATGTTTAGAAACATCTCATAATATATGAAAGTAAGTAATCACTATGATATGTAATCTCTACAGTGATGAAATGTAGTAATTATATCATGGTCATCGTTTATCAGCATATGCTTCAGTGATGATCATTTTCATTTGTACAAATCAGGGACAGTATATTTAAGGAATTGTGCTGCATTTCAACCCAGCGATTCATACACTATGAACTTTAAGCAAGTTAATCTCCCTTTTGCCTGTAAGGCATTTACAATATGAGAGAGAGAGAAAGGGAAGAGAGAGGGATAGAGAGAAAGGAGGATGAACAGAGGAGCACTTGGAGCAGTACTACAGTACGTGGAGGTAGCCATTACCTCCATCTGTTCCCCAGGGCTCATCTCCTCTTCTCTTCTCTCTGCCCCTCTCATCATCCCTCCTGTTCTTTCCTCCCCCTTCTCTCCTCTCCTCTCTTCAACCCCTCCCCTCTCATCACCCCTTCTCTCCTCTCATCTTTTCTCTCTTCCTCTCCTCTTCTCCTCTCCTTTCCTCTCCTCCTCTTCTCTCCTCCTCTCCTCCTCTCCTCTTCTCCTCTCTCCTCCTCTCCTCTCCTCCTCTCTCCTCCTGTCCTCTCCTCCTCTCTCCTCCTCTCCTCCTCTCCTTTCCTCCTCTCCTCTCCTCTGGGTCTCTCAGCAAGCCCTGAGAGGAGACATGCCCAAAAGACCCCTATATCACATCCTGTCACATTACACCACGTCACGGCTGAGGAGACCCCAGAAAAGGCCAGAGTCCCCGAGACATCCCATTGAACGACCATGTGTGTGTGTGTGTGTGTGTGTGTGTGTGTGTCTAAACTGCTCTCCAAAGACAAGCACTGATGATGCATGTGTCCATCATGTGTAGAAAACCGTCTGTCTGCTGTACTGTAGCAAAGAGAGTTGTACACAATGTTTTATGTAATCTCATGTCAATTTGAAAACTGTGTGTGTGTGTGTGTGTGTGTGTATATAAGTATATATACTCTTTTGATCCTATGAGGGAAATTTGGTCTCTGCATTTAACCCAATCCGTGAATTAGTGAAACACGCACAGCACACAGTGAACACACACATATTAAGTGAAGCACATACTAATCCCGGCGCAGTGAGCTGCCTGCAACCACAGCGGCGCTTGGGGAGCAGTGAGGGGTTAGGTGCCTTGCTCAAGGGCACTTCAGCCGTGCCTACTGGTCGGGGTTCGAACCGGCAACCCTCCGTGTGTGTGTGTGTGTGTGTGTGTGTGTGTGTGTGTGTGTGTGTGTGTGTGTGTGGGTGTAATCTGGTACTACGTCTCTCCACAACAAACTGTGTTTAACACAAGATTCCAAAGATACGGTAAGTCTTCATAAGAAGATCTAGCAGTAGTATTAGCAACCTCACATTGATATAATGTGCTTAATCACACTAATGTTGCTGTGCTTTGCCTAATACCTACAGCATCAGCTCTGCTGAATGGAGCTAAAGTAGGTGTGACACATTCATTTCCTTCATTTCTGCAATACCTTAGCACAGGTAACCCTGCTGACTAAGGCTAACTAACTGTGCCGAATGCTAATTTTCCATTAATGTGTTTATTAGGGCATTTAAACAGCTTTGATTTCTGTCTTCTCCCCCCTTTTACCTCCACGTAGATAATAGATCATTTATTACTGGTCTTAGTAATGAACTTATTACTCGCAAGCTAACAGCTAATAAACACCTTATAGGGCCATTATGCAGATCATGATGATGAGAGTTTAATAAGTCAGGCGGAGAGAATGATCATCTGCGCTGCTTATTTTTGTGACCATGCAGGGAACACACGAGACATAAAAACACAGATGACAAACGCCATTAGAGCCCTCCTCCCTGAGTCTTAATTGTGACACTTGCATTCTGGGTAATGGTGCATCAAGGAACAATTTGGGGCGTAACGACTCGAGGCTGGCGCGCTAGGCTTGTCGGGCTCGTCCGCCGGCTCATTCACTCGCCGGCTCGTTTTGCTCGCTTGCACGATCACAGCAGCAATCACGGCCCTTCGCCGGCGCTTATGCAAATGGGAGCAGCGCGGCGACGCTGTGACGCCAGCGTGCAGGAGACGAGGTGAGAAACAGATCGAGTGTGTTGCCGGCGCCGGATTAAGGGCCGGCAAGCGTATAAATGCGAAGGTGCTCGAAGAAGGGCTTGGGGGTATAGCTGCTGCTGGACCAGCAGCTAATGACTCAATTACACAGAGGCGGGCTGAAGAGAAAAGGAGACCGAGACAAAAAAAAAGAGAAAAATTCTCCACTTCAGGACGGCCAGTCATTCAATCAGTCAGTCAGTAAGTGAGTCACAAGCCATTTGCTGTTAATGATGCATGAGTCCTTAACGAACAATAAACCTGTCGCCTCACGAGGGAGGGAGACTGCACGCGTGACACGCCTCAACAGATGGGGAACTCGAGACAGTTACACGCCAGAGATGTGTAACTGGGGCTTAAGACACGACAGAGCACAGTGGTACAGTAGCTGGAGACCACAACTGGACTGTACTGAGCCATGTAGCATAGGGCTACTGGACTGAGCCATGTAGCATAGGGCTACTGGACTGAGCCATGTA
>NC_063203.1:26699362-26729362 GCF_017589495.1 Alosa alosa
TCTTAGTCATTGCACTACTTGCCTATTGCCAATGTTGCTAATATCAGGATTGCAAATCCAGTAACAATAGTCCCCAACTGACCTTTAAGACAAGGACGCATTGACGGATGCTAACCAAGTGTTTGAAAGGCCTCCCGGAGCAATACAGAGTTCAAAGTCAGGCCAGAGACTGTGGAGATAAGATCGTGTAATTAAAGGGGAGGTAACATGTGACACAGGGGCCACATTACAACTGTCACCTTTTCCCATCATGCCCCTGCCAACCACAGAACACTGTTGTCCTCTCTAATCTGAGATATCGGAGCTTTCTGCTTCACTCTGCTCTGTGAGCTGGTCTACATCTGAGCTGAATGGGTTGTTTTATTTAATACGTGGATATTTCTGTGGCTCTTTTTTCTTTTTTAATACCGTCTGGTCTAATAGCTTTTCTGACTGCCGCGGTGTTTGCTCATCTCGTCCAGGCTGCCTTAGAGAGAGTGGTGAACATGGAGGGGGAATAATCTTCCCCTTTATCCACCATTTTGTGTAAACAAACCACAAATCTCCCTCGGGCAGGAGCAGGTCCACGATGCGCTGGAAAAAAAACAAATGAAAAGCCGCTAGCGCTGCCTCCGCTTCTCAAGGTGCGGTTGCCGTTGCCGTTGCTGCTGCCGCAGCTGCAAGACTCTGTTGCCACCGCCGCCACCATCGCTGCTTCGGCTGTCGCCGTCACCGCTGCTGCGCTTATCTGAGCTATTTGTTTTTACAAACGTTTGTCGGCTTTTCGTTGACATGTTGTGGACAAGCCATCAACACACACACAGGCTATGTCAGGTAATCCCTCCCCCACACACACACACACACACACACCATCACGTCCTCCCCTCTTCTTTTGCTGTCCACCACATCACAAGCAGGAGTGCAGCAGCAGCAGCAGCAGAAACAGACCTGATACCCCCCTTCTCCCCTCCACACACACACACACACACACACACACACACATCCATCACATCCCCTCCTCCTCCTCCTCCTCTTGGTTGACCCCCACCCACCACTGTCTCCAGTAGCGATGTGGATGTGCGACACCGAAGCCCCACCCTGCCTCAGCAACCCCTGGCTGCTCCTCATTGGTCAGCTGTCGTGCACAGAGCCGCATATCTATAGCCAACCTTGAAGTGCTAAACTAGGGCACTGAGGGGTTTCGTGAGAGAGAGAGAGAGAAAGGAGGGAACGGATGAAGAACGGAAGAGAACAGGCAAGAATGTGATACTGAAGAAGCATTTTTTTTGCTTGTTTTTTTTTTTTTTGCATTTCTTTTTGGTGGCTTAGTTTCTCTCATCTCTCTCTCTCTCATCTCTCTCTCTCTCTCTCTCATAGGGATACAACTCCCTGAGATGTATCCTTAGCCACTGGGATGTATCCTTAAATGATTCAGTGGCTTAGTGGATCATATTAATTCAGATCAAGTGCTATTTTAACCCACCTCCCCACCCCCCACCCCCACCACTTAAATTGTGAAAAATCAAACATTTAATTCCTATCTCATGCATAATTTGACAAGGTAAAGAATGATTCAGGAAAAAAAGATGTATCTGTGTGAGATATTAGATGAATGAGAGTGAAAGGTTTTAACACCACTGGTCTGGCTGTCATTCATTAACCTTACAGTTGCCTGGCGGTCTGCCTCTGCCTCTGAACAGCTATCAAAGTGCTGCCTGCACAAATTGGGTCCGGTGGCTTGTTAAGGTGCTGTGGAGGGATGGTGGTAATAAGCGTCTTGAATTTGACTTCTCCGCTTTACGACTCAATCCAGTGCGGGGTCGCAGTGTTGCCTAGTAACAATGGCATCCAACTGACCTTATCTCGCGTGGTCATAAAAATGTATGAAGCCCCCTCTTTCTCTCTCTTTCCCAACCTCCCTCCCTCCCTCCCTCTCTCTCTTTCCCTCAGTCATCCTACCACACACACACACACACATCCTCCTGTCCTTTATCCATACCCCCCACAACACACACACACACGCACAGACTCACACATACACACACACACACACAAACACAATCACCCACATGCAGCCAAGGGCAAAGCACTCTCTGCATTCTCTTATCCCACTGTCACAGTACACACATTATTTTGTGTGTGTGTGTGTGTGTGTGTGTGTGTGTGTGCATGTATGTGTGTGTATTTGTGTATGCATCTGTGTGCTTGCCACTCTTAGTGTGTGTATGTGTGTGTGTGCGTGTATGTATGTGCATGTGTTTGCCTGAGTATATAGTTGTACTCTGTGTGTGTGTGTGTGTGTGTGTGTGTGTGTGTGTGTGTGTGTGTGTGTGTGTGTGTGTGTGTGCCTGGGAGCTCCCTTGTTTCATTACAGTGGGGTTATCTGAACCAGAGCAGAGCTGGCTATATGGCACATGGCAGTGCAGGGAGAGGGGGGCGTCTGCTGCAGCAGACTGGAGCTGAGAGAGAGAGAGAGAGAGAGAGAGAGAGAGAGAGGAGAGAGAGAGAGAGGGAGAGAGAGAGAGAGAGAGAGAGAGAGAGCAGGCACCACCACTCTGACCCTCACCCATCCTCACCTCCCTCCTCCTCCTCCTCCTCACGTGGTGGAGGAGAGGGGGGCCAGCTGCAGCATCACTGGGCTTTCCTCTCCTGGATGGTGGCTGGGATGACCGAGGGCTTGAGCAATCACTAAGGACATGGAGTAAGCTCAGATGAGTGACAGGCAACAGCAGCATTGATCATTGACCACACACAAAACAGACACACACACACACACACACACACACACACACACACACACACACACACACACACACACACACCAAGAGTGATGGCATTACGGGGAGGTTGGGTTCGCTGATAGCCAGTGGAATCCATCCTTGCAGGTTGCATGAGTGCAATCAGACACACTCACACACACAACCACAGGGGCAGTGGGATTCAACTGCACCATTTTTGTTAACCCATTCGTGCCCATATCCCTCCAGAAAGGGTTGAGATGTTGTTGTTATTGTTGTTAACCTATTCGTGCCCATAAGATTGTTTTGTTATTGTTATTGCTGTTTGATACTGAGATTTCTCCCTACATTTCATCATCAAAAAACAAAGAAACAAAAGTAAGTAAGGGGTATGACTACAGTAATACTGTACAGTGTATTCCTACATTGGCATTGGTATGTTTGTGTGTGTATGACTGTGTTACCCATCTGTTTATATGTTTATGCATCTGTATACAAACACATACATGACATGCACCCATACTCACACATAAATATGCACATATGCATTATGAAGTAAGTTTTCATGTGCACATGCAACAGACAGGCAAAGAGAGCACAGCAGAAAGAGGGAAAGAGATGAAGAGAGAGAGAGAGAGAGAGAGAGAGAGTGTGTGTGAGAGAGAAAGGAGAGAGAGAGAGAGAGTAGGTGAGTGAAAGAGTGTGTGTGAGAGAGAAAGGAGAGAGAGAGAGAGAGTAGGTGAGTGAAAGAGTGTGTGTGAGAGAGAAAGGAGAGAGAGATAGAGAGAGAGTGTGTGTGTGAGAAAGAAAGGAGAGAGAGAGAGAGAGTAGGTGAGTGAAAGAGTGTGTGTGAGAGAGAAAGGAGAGAGAGAGAGAGAGAGAGTGTGTGTGTGAGAAAGAAAGGAGAGAGAGAGAGAGTAGGTGAGTGAAAGAGTGTGTGTGAGAGAGAGAGAGAGAGAGAGAGAGAGAGAGAGAGAGAGAGAGAGAGAGGGCCGAGCAGGGAGCTCCTGATTGGCTGAGTGTGTTTGTGTCTCCCTGAGCTGGGCTGAGCTCAGCTGGGCTGCAGGCTTGGAGGAGGTAATGAGGCAACCTGGGCACACCGCTTGTGTGTGTGTGTGTGTGTGTGTGTGTGTGTGTGTGTGTGTGTGTGTGTGTGTGTGTGTATGCATGTGTGTGTGTGGGTGTGTGTGTGTGTGCATGTGTGTGTGTGTATGGGTGTGTGTGTGTGTATGCATGTGTGTGTGGGTGTGTGTGGGTGTGTGTGTGTGTGTGTGTGTGTCCCAGGGTGCTCCGGGGACTCTCTTGAGAGACTTGTTTGTGCCACCCACTCCGAGGTCCCCTGCTCCATGCTGGCTCCCCCGTCCCAAAGACGAGGAGACGAGCCGAGACGGAGACGGCGACGGCAGGTCCCTGGCGCCCCTGGAAACGCATCCCGCTGCCATGGGAACATGTGAGCGCGGCAGGCCCGCGGAGAGCAAGGTGGCGAGACAGGCACACGCGGGTCCCCAGCACAGATGGCACACGAGGCAGGAGGGCACCCGGCACACAAGCACGGGTGAGGGCAGTGCCACTTAGGCACCACGGAGCAAGGGCTGGCAGGTACGGTAAAGATGGAGAGAAGAGAGAGAGAGAGAGAGAGAGAGAGAGAGAGAGGAAGATAGAGAGTGAAGAGAAAGAGAGAAGAGAGAGAGTGAAGGGAGAGAGAGAGAAATAGAACATGATGGACATAGAGAGAGAGGGATAGAGGGATAGAGAGAGAGGTAGAGGAGGGAGAGAGAGGTAGATGAGGGAGAGAGAGAGAGGTAGAGAAGAAGAGAGAGAGAGGGGTAGAGGAGGGAGAGCAAGACAAGAGGGAGATGAAGAGGGAAGACATCCGAGTACAGATGGGAGGGAGGGAGGGAGAGAGAGGGAGAGGGGGAGGGAGAGATAGAGGGAGAGAGAGTTCTAATACTAATTGGCAGAAGCACTGACACCAGGCCTACCGGTGACACCTGAAACGTCGCTCCAGATGGTTCGTCTGGGGATCACGAAGACTCACAGAGGCTCGGAGCGCCGCCGCAGAGTCCTGACAGCGCTCAACCACTCAATATCACACAGCCAGACAGGCACACACGCCAGCACAGACGTGCCATTTGCCACTTTGAATCTCTAAAGAAACTTTAAGCACCATACGCAGTAAAAACAAGACATAGGAATCAAGCGGGCTTCTGCTGGCTACCTGGTCCTCATTACTGCACTCTGGCTCTCAGACAGATAAAGTAGCCCTTGGATAACAAGGGTCTGGACAGGAAAAGAGACAGGAAGAGTGACCTGCTGCATACAGGATGGTGTATGCAGCAGGTCAGTAGAAGACACCTGATCAGGTTATTTGAGTGACCCGGTGTCCTGTAGCAACAGCCAAGAGAGTTCCATTATCAGCATCATAGTTGGCCCCACAAGGCTTCCTTTTTAACATTCCATATGTTATCTTAATGTAGAGGAAGTAGATTGGGAACCAAATAGAACATTCAAGCATTGTTTTTGTTTTTATTGTTGAAAGGGTCTATATCTGGAGCACAGATTGACCTCCAATGCAGGCCCTCCAAAAGTCTTTTGTTGCCCCTGAGTTGTAGATTTCTAAATCACTTCAGTGAAATTAGCTCTGGATTGGCCGTGGTCTGGTGTGGATCTGCCGGTTCTTTGAAATAGTAGGAAAAAAAGGAAAAGTCCACACATCCAACTCAAGTTTAAGCTAGATGGATGGTGGACAAAGCTAAATGGCTAATTGAATCCTCACATGGAGGTTCATGTATATGTTGAATGTGGAGCTTTTTGGCCTAGATCCCCTTATGAGGAGCTTTTTGGCCTAGGTCACCTCATGGGGAGCTTTTTGGCCTAGATCTTGTGGCTGTGCCTAGAAGTCAGTGGCTGGAATCTTGGATCCGGGAGTGAGTAGCTCTCTGGCTTACCCTTATAATGGCATAGGTCATTAAGACCAAACGACCAACACGTCAGTGGACAAACCTGTTTGTTATGTACGCATAGACTGAGCTGATCATATAGCTAAAACCAATCTCGTTAAGATCATATGCTTTCAACAGCGATATTACTCTTTTGGTCTGAATTACCCGACATGACATATGAACACAAGCTCACCCTGAGCTAATATTGACATTCTGGATGGATGGCATACCAAACTTTATTTAATTTCATGCAAAACAAAAAATATATATTATTCACCCCAGAGCTTGTGGTGCCAACATAGCCTTGCAACCTCCTTCTTCATTTTTGAGAAGATAATTTAATTTAAAATACCAGTGGGGGAACCCACGGTGTGAAAATCAAATATAAGATCTGCTGTATGTTTGAGGGCGTTTGGCAGACACACACACACACCACCCCTGGCTGCCATTGTCTTTCCATGTAAGAATACTCTGGGCAATTTATATACAGATGCTCGAACCGTGTACGAATACAGAACACATCAGAGGCAGATAAAACATGTGCTCTCAATTAAAGAGAGAAATTGCAGAGAGAGGGAGGTAGATAATTGCTCCCTCTCTTTCTCTCCCTCGTTCCCTCTCTCAAGCGACATGTGAGAGTTAACCAGGCGATTGTGAAGTAAGCGGGAGCACTTGTAGCGAGAGCGGCACGCGGCCCAATTTAGCAGCTATGCCAATATCACTCACAGTGGGGCTGCCAGCCCCCCAGGAGTCTCCATCAACATCCAGATGAACGCGCTGAATTAGGAAATTAAGAAGAGCAGAGGAGAGGAGAGGAGGAGAGGAGGAGAGGAGAGGAGGAGAGGAGAGAGGAGAGGAGGAGAAGAGAGGAGGAGAGGAGGAGAGGAGGAGGGAGGGGAGGAGGAGAAGAGAGGAGGAGAGGAGAGGAGGAGAGGAGGAGAGGAGAGGAGAGGAGGAGAGGAGAGGAGGAGGAGAGAGGGGAGAGGAGGAGAAGAGAAGGAGAGGAGAGGAGGAGAGGAGGAGAGAGGGGAGAGGAGGAGAAGAGAGGAGGAGAGGAGGAGAGGAGGAGAGGAGAGGAGGGGGGGGGGCAAGGAAGAGAGTTGGGGAGGCAGCAGAAGGGAGGGATGAAGAGGCAGAATTAGAGGAGAGAGGAAAAGAGAGGGAGAGAGAGAAAGAGAGAGAGAGAGATCAAGGGAATAAGAGAGAAGGAAATAGTGAAAGAAGCCAGAAGCAGCAGTCTTATGAAACCATCAGATGAAGTCATGAACTTCAGGTGCATTTTTGACAAAGAGAGCCTCCACTGTATCCTCCATAACATCTTACCCTCATGCACACCAGAGCCTCCACTGTATCCTCCATAACATCTTACCCTCATGCACACCAGAGCCTCCACTGTATCCTCCATAACATCTTACCCTCATGCACACCAGAGCCTCCACTGTATCCTCCATAACATCTTACCCTCATGCACACCAGAGCCTCCACTGTATCCTCCATAACATCTTACTCTCATGCACCAGACATCATAAGCAAACACACAACGGCATTAGCAGGGACTAATGCAAACTGGACATGTCTTGCTAAACCCTCTGCCTCACCTCAATTTACCTTTCCTTCCCTTAACACCCCACACCCAGCCCAGGAGCAAACAATGCTCCCTCTGCCCTCAATATACTACAAAAGAGCCGTGGCTTCTGTCCATATAGGAAATCAGATTTAACGCAGAAACATGTGGCGTGGTCATTACGGTACATCCCCTCTTAATCCCAGATTGTCCAGCTCCTCTGGGCTGACTGTAATTACACAATATCCAATATCACATGGAAATAGCAACAGATGCCCAGTGTCTAAGACAGGCATTATGTGCTTAGAGGTGTCCCAGAGATGCTGCCACTGTGAAGGCTGCTGCCGATTAACAAGTGTTACGTCGCCATGTTCGGGGCCCCCGCGCCTTCTGTGAAAACACACACACAGACGCATGTGTGTGTGTGTGTGTGTGTGTGTGTGTGTGTGTGTGTGTGTGTGTGTGCGTGTTAGTGAGCATACACACAACAGGTGGATAAGCATCGAGACGTCTGTAAAGATGTAAACACGCAAACAGCTCCCTCCCAGAGACAAACAGAGGAGCATGGTGGATAATGAACAGTTGGCACGGAGATGAATCCTTGGAAGTGCATCTTATGACGAGAATGAGTAAATAAGTCACTATAGTCTGTATCAAAATCCTGTTGTTGTTGTTGCTGTTGTTGCTGCTGCTGCTGTTGTTGTTATTGTGAGGCTATCCATCACGGCTCTGCATGATACAACGCTGTATCATCATCTGTAGATTTATGTTTAAATATTTCAGGAAAACTAATTCATGAATGAATTGATGAGCATATATAAACACACTGTAAAAGGATATTAAAGACCAACACCTGGCTCAGCGTACAAAAATAAATGTGTGTGTGTGTGTGTGGTAGGCTACTTGACATTAACAAGCATCCCCTCATCTGCCAGCAGTACAGAGAGGGAGTGACCAATCCACCCACTGAACATATTCTAATGACAGAGAGACCAGCCATTGATGCTGTGTAGGCTACACACTTCAATATTATTTTCTGCCTGCATCTGAGGGAAACATGGCTACTATCCTGCTCCTTCTTCCATTCAGCCGCAACAGGGGATTGGGCAGAGGCAAGGGAGGGGCCGGGAGGGGGGAAGAGAGAGGAGGATAGAAGGAGGAGTGTCTCTGTCTGTCTTAAGGTGAAAGGAGAATGCAGCTTTTTCCCCCTCTGCCTCTTCCTCAGAACGGACATCCTCCGTGCCTTTCATTAGTAGAACGTAACCGGCACTTGCCTATAGATTAGGAACCAATGTTCCGGCAAAAGGAGATTTGCACACCAAACTGTGCGGCCGCTCACTCCACTAATCTGGCTAATTTGCTGCCCAGTGCGTCGGAAAACACCGAGTGGGGGAGGGGGAGAGCGGGGTCAAACGGAGGCGTAAAATGGTGTGCGGCGCTCTCATGTGGCCAGAGACAGAAATACAAGCACAAATCGGGTGTTTTTCTGATTCACATTCCACTATGTAGTAGGCTAGCATATCACGCGAAAGCTAAAAAAAAAAAACTAAAAAAAAAACAGCATAGGCTTTAATAATTTTGATGGTATAATTGACCAAGTAGGCTGGACTACGCATATAGGCTATACTAAACAAATAGACATGTTTCTAGTCCACAAAAAAAAACATTCATTCAATTTCCTCTGTCCACTGGCAATTCTGTTTATTGCCCTCTACCTTTCAATACACAATAGACCGACAAGCACTGCTGTCCAGCGATAAGCAGTGCATTGGGCGAGCCTAGCTTTTAGGGCATCGATCCTCTACAGACTGCCACATAGTGGCCGGTGTCTCGACGCTATATCTCTCTCTTTCCCGCACTCTTTTTCTCCGTCTCTTTTATTACGGTAGGCTACGCTGATCATGCTGTCCCTGCGACACCAGTCACGTGATCATAGCCCCGGGGGAGACTCCACCTTAATGGCACTTAAGTATCAGGTCAGCAGGTCATTTTCATGGAATCACATGGATGAGCGGACTGTAGCCCGGGGATGAAGATACGAGCGAAAGGAAATGGATCTGTAGCCTATTCTTCATCTTATCTTGGACTTCTTTCATTGCGGGTTATAAAACTCTCTTTGTGTGAGCGGTCAGAGCCTAAACTGTTGCCTATTCGTGCAATTTGGTCAAATAAATAAGGCCCCTCACTCTGTGGAATATGGTCTTTGTAATTAAAAGTATTAAAACAAATTTAACAAACAACACTTAAATTTATAGAAAGCATGGAGTTACATAGGGTAAGCATAGGCTAGTGTTGTAAAACCTTTGACTCTCACATCAAATACATCACTAAAACAGCCTTCTTCCACCTCAAAAACATTTCTAAACTCCATTCGTCCTTTAACCCCCCACCACTGCTGAGACTCTCATTCATGCTTTCATAACCTCCAGACTTGACTACTGTAATGCCCTGCTCTTTGGTGTCTCAGCAAAGAGATTAGACAGGCTACAATACATTCAAAATTCCGCTGCAAGAGTTCTCACCCGTACCAGGTCCTGGCAACATATCACTCCCATCCTCCATCAACTACACTGGCTCCCTGTACCGTATTCAATTCAAAATCATCCTTCTTGTCTATAAAGCACAACATAATCTTGCACCCTCTTATCTTTCAAGCCTCCTGAATTTACCAACCAACCCCCAAGACCTACGCCCACTGATGCCCATCTCCTATCCACCCCCACTGCACATCTCCGTTCCATGGGTGACAGGGCCTTTAGCGTGGCTGGCCCCAAACTCTGGAACTCCCTCCCACTTGCACTACGTCAAACCTTGCCTCCTCCATCCCACTTGCTCCTCTATTACTGTTTTATTTTTATTTTTTTTATACTTTTGTTGGCAATGTCTGTCCCCTGCTGAATGTATAGTGTGTTTTACTAAGTGTACTGTCTATTTGTACTGTCCCTGTATATGTTGCTTTTATGTCTATGTTCTCTTGTATACTGTCTCTGTTTGATGTTTTTATGCTACTCTTATGTCTATATCCTTTTCTCTTATTGTACAGTGTCCTTGGGTGACTTGAAAGGCGCTTTAAATAAAATGTATTATTATTATTATTATTGTAAAAGAATCAGGCCAATACAAATACAGTAGGCTAGCCTACAAACATTGTTTTCAAAGAAAGTCCAACTAGTAGTGCAGATGTAAATGTCTTTTTTTGTTTGTAATTATTATTATTTTATCTTAAAATGGTTTAGTCTTATTTTGTTAGGCCTATAATGACGATAGGCCTATAATGGTTTTAAATAAAGTAGTCTAGGCTACATGAGGCTGCAGGTCCCAAATATTATTATGAAATTCAATAATAACGAAAACAGTGCATTATCTCTCTTCTCTTTGGCTGTTTTGGTTCATTCTGCATAGCCCGAGAGGTCTACTTCATTTTATTCGTGTAATGTTATGCACATAAATCATGTTAGTTTAGTTAGGATAATGATGATGATGATCATTTAACCATGCGATTGTTTTTATTATTGTTGTTTGAAAATATTGTTGAAAAAAAAAAGTCAGTTGTAGGATAGAGGCAATTAATGTATGGTAGGCTATTACCGTCACTACATACCACAAGGTCACATGTTTTCTGTCAAGGAGCGAAAGTTTGGAGTTGCGTCGTCATATCCGTCATATGGCCATCAGGAAGTTTTCTACTCCTGATCAGTCGTTTGCAGCAGCGCAGTCGACTCGACGCACTTTCATATCCTAGTGCACACAGCTGTTGTTCCAGCGTTCTCACGTTAAACTGTTATTTCTAAAGCCTTGACAAACATTCGGCAGTCAGTGATTCGCCAGGAACTTGGAGTAGAGAGGCGTCCACCAGAAAACTAACGAACCATGTGGACGTCGAGAAGTTGACACTTCAAATTTGGAATAATCAGTTTGCTCTGAATGCATTTTTCTTTCCATGGAGAAAACTCAGAGCATGCTACCCGTGAGGGTGTTGCTGTTGTGTTGTTCCTTTTCCTTATGCAGTTCAATGTTTTCCATTCCTCTTAAAATATTTACGGGGCAGTTCAACTCCTCTGTGGACTTGGACTTGACTCCCTTGCGAAAAATCGAAACATCTGGGAATGGTCTGTCTCTGGCGTCCGACCCGTCGGGTATCGTGAACTTCTTGGACATGGTCAACAACTTACAAGGTGATTCGGGGAGAGGCTATTACATGGAGATGTTGATCGGGACACCAAGCCAAACGGTATGGAGTTTATATCACACATCATCACAGTCTACACAAAGCTATCTTTCATTTCTGCAATAAGACAAACAACTCTTAGTAAACGTAAGCCAGCAAAACGGCATTTGAGTTTCACTTGAAATAGCACTCCATCTGCTTTTGAAAAACTTAGAAACAAATATGTCTAAAGTAACACATCTTTATAGACATGATCATAACTTAGATAATGCCTGTGGTATGTTTAAGACATTCCTTCACCAGTCATTTGTAAGAATAGATTATATCTTTCCCTTGGACAGAGAAAGGTTTGCAGGGGAAAGTCACAATAGGCTGTGTGTGTGTGTGTGTGTGTGTGTGTGTGTGTGTGTGTTTTGTGAGTGAGTGACTATTTGTATGTAGTGGTGTGATATCTATGGCTTGACTGTATGGGTTACCATGTGACCACAAGGACAGAGGGGTTTGTTCCCTGCCTTGCATTGCCCCATGGGGGTGGATGGTGGGTGGGGGTGGTGGCGGGGGGGTTGTTCCCTGCCTTGCATTGCCCCATGGGGGAGGATGGTGGGGGGTTAGGAGAGGAGCATCATGGGAAGAACCGAGAGACAGAGCACGAGAGAGAAAGAGAGAAAGAAAGTGCCTAAGGCCGTCCAGAGGCTTCGTTCTCCCGGCCTGCCAATCCGCTCTCGTTCGAGGCTGGCTCACATGAGCTCACATGATGGCGGGCCCAGGCAGCTGACAGAGATTAGGGGCTAAAGGGGGAGAGACCGAGCTGCTGGCCACTGGGCCTCAACCCCACAGCACAGCACAGCACAGCACAGCACAGCACACTCACTCAAGCCAGCATTGCCCAGTCTGAGTGGCTGGGCTGGGGACTGTGTTGGTGGAGGACATGCTGCTGTTACAGATGGACAGTTTAAGTGGAAATGGTTTGGCTATGTCACTCTGGGGGAGGTCAATCAGCATATTTACAGAGTGATGTAGGCGTAAATGTCCTAGTCAGCTGATCTGCACATGGATTTCTGATGCCTGGCGTGATATAAAGCAATGTTGTGAAAACCAAAGCACATCTGCAACACACAGAGCTGGCTCACACAGTGATTTGCTGTTTAAATGTTTTTGGTGAGGCTGCAGAGTAGCCTGTTAGTTACCATAGAGATGAAATCCAAACTCTGTCATAGATCTTACAGATGCTCAGACAATTGTACGTCACAGTCACCAGACTTACAATACAAGTGGTCCCCAGACATTACTAATGTAAAATGTCAAATGTAAGTTTACTGATCAAGTGCTATCTTGGTTTAAGTTTCACTACATTTGTTCTGGTGGGGTCGTGATTAGATTCATAGCTAGAGGTTTTCCCTCTTTGATAGTCCCCATCTGCGTACAGGTCAGTATATTGAATTTAGCGTGTGTGTGTGTGTGTGTGTGTGTGTGTGTGTGTGTGTGTGTGTGTGTGTGTGTGTGTGTGTGTGTGTGTGTGTGTGTGTGTGTGTGTGTGTGTGTGTGTGTGTGTGTGTGTGGTGCTGAGTGACATGAAGAGCTGGGAGTTACGTCAGGAGCTAAGCTCCTCTCATGACTGCCGGGCGGGAGAGCATGTTAGAATGTGCTGTGTCACTGCTTCCCTACCTCACCTAGTCCCTATACACACACACACTCATCTGGTCATCTTTTTGATGAATGAATGATGAGAAGGTGGATGAAGGGAGGTGAGGAGAGATGCGTGTGCGTGTGTGTTGCCGTGGGGGGTATAGCTCCACACAGATGCAGCAAACGGTGCGGTGTCTGGGTGCAGCGTCTGTGAGGTAATTAAGAGCCCTTGTGCTAAACGAGGCAGCCGCTCAAACCAGCCGGGCCAATCTGTGGAGCCCGGTGGCAGGGGGTGGGAGCCGACGGGCAGCCGGGCATGTGTGAGAGGTGTGTGTGCAAGGCATGGCGCCGACCTGGAGAGGCTCCCAGCAGCTAATTGGGACAAACAGGCAGCAGGATGGTCCGCCACCACGGTCCCCCGGGCCAATTAGCCAAAGCCATCCCAAATCAACTCCAGACATTTAGAGTTGCAGAAACACCTGTGGAGGAGAGGAGGAGAGGAGAGGAGGAGAGGAGAGGAGAGAAGAGGAGAGGAGGGAGGGGAGGGAGGTGAACAGGACAGAGGGAGAGCAGAGGGGGGAGAGGAGGGAGAGGAGGGAGAGGAGGGGAGAGGAGGGAGGAGAGGAGAGGGGAGAGGAGGGGGGAGGGGGGAGAGAGAGGAGAGGGAGGGAGGGGGGAGAGGGAGAGGGAGAGGGAGAGGAGGAGGAGAGGAGGGGGGAGGGGGAGAGGAGAGGAGAGTGGGGGGAGAGGGGAGTGGGAGGGGTGAGGGGTGGGAGAGGAGAGAGACGGGAAAGACGAGTTGGGGAGGAGTGGAGAGCAGGGGAGAGGAGAGGAGAGGAGAGGGTAGTGCTGCTCAGTTGTCGAAACTTGAAGTCGATAGCATGACTGAGGAAGAGGGCACCACTAGGCTATTTCAGATGTTACTGCTATTCTAAAGAAAGGTAGTCTACCCTACATTCAAAACCAAGAAATATAAAATCAAACATCTGGCATTCTTTTTCAGCTGTGTGTGCCAAATGCTCCTTTGGTGAGACAGAAAGCAGAACTGAATATCCCTCCTGCATATAGGCCTATAGCTATCTTGTGCAGCCTTTATGCGGGCAGGAGTGGGACATAATGTTGCAAGCGGGAGTGGGACTAAGATCCCCGCATTTTTGCGGGAGCGGGCGGAATATTGTGGGAGCGGGACTAAGATCCCCACCCCATCATCCCCTGCCCCATCATTACACCAGGTGAAGGACGCTCCTGCACACACACTGTCTGCGAGATTATGGCCCCACTCTATTTTTTTGTGTGATCACTGCCTTCAGTACATTTTCAACGTGCTTTCAACTAGTGATGGGCAAATGAAGCTTTGGTGAACCACAGCAGTGTGAACCTAGCGACACTAGCTGAAAACCAAAAAGATGACCGCCATACATACATTTTTCAACATAAAAGTCCTTAGCAAACCAATATTTTTGGTTACATATACTGGTTTGGGTAAGGATGTATGTGGCAGCCATATTGCATTTTTTCATTAGTGTTGCTAGCTTTACACTGCTGTGGTTTAGTGGTTCACCAAAGCTTCATTTGCCCATCACTACTTTCAACATGCTTTCCCCACTGAAACTTACACAGGGAGACTTATCAGGGTTCCCAGGGGAGGCCATTGACTGTGGATTCTGGAGTCTAGATCCACAACAAAACTAGGCTAGGCCTTGTAGTTCAAAGGGGAATCCTATAGGGTCGATGGAACCTTTAATTCTTTGTACCCATATCAGATTAACACAATCAGGACGGGCTACCATATCCTCTCAGTGCGGTTACATGCAAACAATCAGATTTCGCTTGGATAAAATTATTTACTCAGATTAAAAATGTCATGTAAACAGAGTTCTCCGATTTAACTCCACTTTTATAAAATCGGAGAAGATAACCTGGAGTATTTGATTTCACTCCGATTAAATTGTAAGCAAAGATAACAGTTGGAGTTTAGAACGTTCTATGGAACTTCACATTGTTGTGGAATGTTGTTAGAACTCCCTGCTGAAGGTTTCTGGGAATCAGAGTTTTACTTGTTTACTTAGCATGTAAACTGGAGTATTCCAAATGCTGAGAATACTCTGATTGGAGCTTTACTTTGATTGTTTTGCACATGTTACCGCACTGACTATATTGTATGTTAAACAAAAACAATAAATAAACAGGGAAGTGTTGGATTAGGGTCCAGTTGAAAGACTTTGTCTTATCTCTGCATGTGTTCACCACTAACTGAATCTAGGCCTTGACCTACTCCTAATTCCTTATTGAAATAAAGACCTTAAATACATGCCAAAGTTTAATGGCTTAAGATTTAAGACCTACTTGGAGAAGTCTGAAAAGGCCCACTGTGTGTGGCATAGGCCATCTGTGTGTGTGTGTGTGTGTGTGTCTGTGTGTCTGTTTTCACACGTGTTTGAATATAATGTGTGTGCACACACAAATGTTTGTATGTGAATGTGTACGCACATATGTTGCGTGTGTGTGCGTGTGCACGTGTTTCCAGAGTAATGCCATTTCTAGAGGTGCCAGCTCTCTGCTATCTCATTAGTTCTCCCTCTCCAGACCTTCCCACTGCAGCCCACTCACGAGTCACACCACACTGTGCTCAACATCGCTCGCTCGCTCACTCACTCTCTCTTTCGGCCACTCACGCAACAGGCTTAGGGTCCCTCACACACACACACACATACACACACTAGTCTGTGCATTCAGACATTCTTTACATCATGTTCTTTAGTTCGATCACACACTTACGTTCACACACTCACTATTCCCTGACACCTTCTTGACAAATACAAGACAACAGCCAAGCACAGACTACACGCACACGACCATCTCTGGGCTAAGCGAAAAGCACCACTTCTGTTCTGATTCTTGACGGGATTTGAATGCGACACCCAGTAGCTCTCATGTGCTTAAGAGAAGCCTGTTTCTTTTAATGGTGCCGTTGTGTAATAACCCATGCTGCTGTCAGCTCCACTTGTGCTGATGTCTCTCTTTGTGGTAAAAACCTAATTGGATGCCTGGTTAGGCACATGATGTGTGCAGCGCTGCATCTCATGATCAAGTGTCTTCACTGTGGGATGTGCAGTCTCAGATGTGAGGCTCTGCTTAAGCTGCCTCTTTATGTTGTCTTGACTCCCAAGGGATCGCTGAAACGAGCTGTTTATTATTCACTTCAACGTTAGTGTAGCCTCGGGCTGCTGGGTTGTTTTGCATACCAGTAAATAATAATATGGTGGAATATTATGTGTTATTATTGACAACAACAACAACAACAATTATCATCGATGATTCAATTATCATGGTTGTTGTTGTACATCTATAGTCATTGTGGTATGCATTGCATGCAGACAAAACACTTCACAGAGCAAAGAGCACAGTTAACTCATGCAGAATAAGCTTAGCCTCATAAGTGTCTAGTGATGGAAGAGTTTTTATGAATTCGATTTTTGGCCCACTGCTTGCCTTGTCGCCTCAAACTTAAGGTTAGCTTAACTTTATTGTACAATGTCTAACGTCACCGATGATTATTTTGTCTGTAATAAATGTATACAGGTGGCTGCATGTCATTGTCTCTTGTGGCTACATGGCTACTAGTCTGAAGTGTGGTGTACTCTGAGTGTGTCAGAATGGGGAGTGTAGTGTACTCTGAGTGTGTCAGAATGGGGAGTGTAGTGTACTCTGAGTGTGTCAGAATGGGGAGTGTAGTGTACTCTGAGTGTGTCAAAATAGGAGTGTAGTGTACTCTGAGTGTGTTAAAATGCAGAGTGTAGTGTACTCTGAGTGTGTCAGAATGCGGCTGAAGGAAAGTCCTGGTAGATTGCTGGCCTCTGCCTACTCCTCCACACTTGACTCCAGACACCTGTGCCTGTCACTACCCGAGGCAGGTGTGTGTACCTGTGTGTTCTATGATAGCCTTGCACCTGTAACAGTGACTCGACTTCGGAGACAGACGTGCGGACAGAATGAGGTGGGAGTGGGAGTGACCCTTGCTTGGTATTTGTTTTGGCAGCTCAACATCCTGGTGGACACGGGAAGCAGCAACTTCGCGGTAGCAGCAGCGCCGCACCCCTTCATTACACACTTCTTCAACAGAGCCGTGTAAGTCTGCATGAAACACACACACACACACACACACACACACACAGAGAGAGAGAGAGAGAGACTTTTTTTTAAAACAGTGTTTGAAGTCTACAGTTCTTTATACATATCACATTACTCAAGAACCCGTAGTGGTTCTTCTCAGAATCCTTTTCAGCCTTGAAGAACCATATAGCCAGTGAATAACTGTAGGTGTATGGTTTAAGGTTCTACTTCAATGTTCATTTACCACAATGTATTTTACCACTAGTGTGAAAGGTTCTTTAATGAGACCAAATTAAGAACACAGTAATGATACTCTTGCACTACGACTGCCTCAGATTAAGTCATTTGCCATGGCTGCTTAGCCATCTGTAGCTAAGCTATGGACTGTTGTCCTGTGTTAGCAATAGCCCACTGTTTCAATATGCCTTTGTTAGTCCTGGCACAGGTGTGAAGGCATTTACCCGCCATGTTATTGCTGAGAGACGACAGGTGTTTGTTTGTGGGTTCTTTTTTTTTGTGTGTTTCGCAGCTGTGGCCGAGTCGGTCAGTTCTGGAGTGTCCGGGTGGGACCGGTGTTCCGATCCAGCTGAGAATTAAGCTGTTTAAACGAACAATCTCGCCACTAATCGAGTGAATTAGAGGAGAATTAGCTGAATGCCAAGCCCTGGCGGTTGGCGCGAGCGCTGGTCTCGGCGGTCCTTCAATCGTGATTGGCCACTCAAGGCTGGCTCTCGCTCATGATGTGCCTCATTTGCTACACGAGTGCATTTCCTCTCGCTGCAGAGAGTGTGTCTGTGTGTGTGTGAAGATGCTTACACACAGACATACACCTTTACACACACACACACACACAAACACACACACACACACAAATGCAAGATGTCACTGTACGTGTCTAATATGGTTAATGCTCATATAACCATCCCCTGTTTCTCTTACTCTGTTATGTTCATCTGTTCATCTCTTATCTCTTTATTTCCTCTTTCCACATCTCTCCCCTCTTCCTCTTTACACTTCCTCCAACCCCTCTCCTCTTCCCCCTCCATCTCTCTCTGTCCTCTCTCTCCCTTCTACCCCCCCACTCTCATTCTCTCTCCCCTTCTACCGACCCCCCCTCATCCCCCCGCCCCCAGCTCAAGCTCGTACTGGACGAGCGGCCGTGCGGTGCAGGTCCGCTACACGCAGGGCAACTGGGAGGGCGAGCTGGGCACCGACCTCATCTCCATCCCCAAGGGCCCCAACGCCACGGTCACCATCAACATCGCCGCCATCCTCTCCTCCGAAGGCTTCTTCCTACCCGGGGTCAACTGGCAGGGCATCCTGGGCATGGCCTACCCCATGCTGGCGCGGGTAAGAGCTTGGCACTGGTGGCGCTGCCCTTTGAAGCTGTGAGGTGCGGGGGGGGGGGGGGGGTCAGTGGTGGAGAGGCCGGTTAACGCAGCGTGGCACACAGGGAGGGGGGTGGGGGGGGTCATGTTGTGTGTTGGCACAGGGGGGTGGACGAGTGGAGTCCAGAGATGTGCGAGAGTGCGGATGTGCACCCACTGGGTGCCCATTAGAGACGCTTCACAGCTGACGGAAGACACAAGAACCCAAGTGATCCGTGTCCTGAATTGGCCTGGAGAACTTGGAGAACACCCATCACACACACACACATACACATACACACACAAATACACACACAAACACACACAAAACACACACACACACACACACACACACAAATACACACGCATGCCCACTCACCCCCACCCCATTGCCCTAAGCTATGTCCTCAGAAATGTACCTCTTGTGGGAGCTTAATTTTCTTCAGTGAAATCAACTCAGTAAGCGGAAGCCCTATGTACAGTAGGATACGTGTAGCACCCTGACCTGTGCAGTGGACTTATGAAGTTGACTTTTAGCAGCACCCCATGTAGTGGGCTTTGTGTGCAGTGGGACATGGAGAGGATTGGAGAGGCACTGACCAGAGAGCAGCGACACATTAAAGGTCCATTGGACACGAGGAAACCGAGCCAAGGAGCCAAAGTTGCACTGTAAAGCGATGACTCACCCGCCCTTTAGGAATACTTAGTCACTAGTCACACGGTCGTCGTTTTATCATTAAGCTAACATTCAGACATTGACACTTACATAAGAATGGCTCCAGAAATGAAGTAATGGCTTCTTTTTAATGGGAAAGATTTTCAGAGAGGACCTCAGCAAAAGGTGTTACATTTTAATTTCACAGATGCGTGTCTTTAACTGCTGCGCTGTGGAGGCTTTGAATAGACGCTCGAAACGCTGCAAACCGTCGAAAATTAGGTGCACCCTGCACCTGTCGAACGCTGCACATGTCGAATACCTTAAAAGAGAAAAGTGCATACAAAAGTGTAATTTCCGTAAACTATTAGCCGCGGCTTATACATTGATTTTGCAACATTTCTTCAGATATGAGGTTAATCCACGGCGGCCGTTAATGTGGGATTAATATGGCTTTGTTTCTTTTAACTTGCATAACACACTGTCCTGCGGCTTATACACAATGCGGCTAATACACAGAAAATTACTGTAGCCGTTATCATTCTGGTGCAACAGGTCCTTTTTTTTTTACAGTGGTGCCTACAAGGAAGTGGAGGCCAGCATTTCAGTGACCACACTGAATTAATACTCAAATAATAATTATGAATCATGGCTGTGCAATCAATACATATGACTAATGAATACTTACTTAATAATGAATGGTTATTGATTACTGTGAAAAAGACTCTTAAAGGTACAGTCCGTGTTTTTAACTCAATACAGTTGCATTAAAGTCAGTTTCAGCAAAATTCTTCTGTTGATCCTCTAGCTCTCCGTTCTCTGTGTGTTTGCACTTATTCAACAATAGTGCACCCACACTATTCACAGACACACTGACACACAGTGCTTTTTAAATATCTTTGTCTCTCTGTTGAATGTCCGTCATGTCTCGTCCCCAGCCGGACTCGTCAGTGGAGCCTTTCTTCAACTCGCTGGTGCGCCAGACGGGCATCCCCGACGTCTTCTCTCTGCAGATGTGCGGAGCGGGCATTGCCGCCAGCACCACCGCTGACCCGGTCGGCGGGAGTCTGGTGAGTTGCCTTCGTCACTACCACCATTACAGTATCATCATCATCATCATCAGTACAGCGAAGGGAGAGAGCAGTCACACCATCTCGCCTCAACCGTAGTGACCGTTGGGATGGCAGTCAGAGTGCATACTCAACCATAGTGACCGTTGGTATGGCAGTCAGAGTGATCTACAGAATAAAGACATTCAGTGCTAAGTAGAATAGACAGATGATCTGATACTGCCTACAGATGTGCTTCCAAAGACGAATGAAATATAATGCAACATCCCAGTAGAGAATATTCAGATCACAGCTGTCACAGTAGTCTATTATATTTTTCTGACTTTCTGGACTAAAAATGTCCATATTGCACCGTAAGTGTTCAATTCTTCACATTCTGGCTGGTATAACATATAATAGAGGTTTGGTAATGACCCTGTCACTCATGAAGGCTGATGAGCCGTGAGTCGTCAGTACCCCGGGCCCCAGCGCTATCGTTGTCCTCTCCTGGACACTGCTCTCTCATGCATTCCAGTGCAGTTAGTGCAGCCAGGCTAATTAAGCTAACACAGAATGGACACTCCTCTCTCATGTATCCCAATGTAGTTAGCGCAGCCAGGCTAATTAAGCTAACACAGAATGGACACTCCTCTCTCATGTATCCCAGTGTAGTTAGCGCAGCCAGGCTAATTAAGCTAACACAGAATGGACACTCCTCTCTCATGTTTCCCAGTGTAGTTAGCGCAGCCAGGCTAATTAAGCTCACACAGACCGGACCCTCCTCTCTCGTGTATCTCGGTGCAGTTAGCGCAGCCAGGCTAATTAAGCTAACACAGACTGGACACTCCTCTCTCAAGTGTCCCAGTACGTTTAGCGCAGCCAGGCTAATTAAGCTAACAAAGACGCCAGCCAGCCAGCCCTGCAGTCAGGTCGGATCTGATCTGATCTGTCAGTAGTGGTGGGGGATGCTGGGATATGCCGAGATGGTGCCTCCTGCTGCGGTCACAGATGGACAGGGACGGTGCAATGCATTCTGGGGCCAACTCGGTCTGTGTGTCATCGTAAAAATCCTCTTGGCAGGGTTGAGACATATTAATAGTGTTGACAACAACAGCTCTCTCTTTTGAGTTCCTATTTACATTGTCTGACTTTTTGACGTGGGAAGTTAGTAAGGGAATATTTAAAAAAATGAAATCAAGGAAAAGAATGGGGTTGAAGGATCCCAAATGTCTGTGTTCCTTATGTGATGAAGCTTGAGGAGATCAATGACCTGTTGGACAGGGGGTTCTGGGGGAATCAATATAGTTACGACACGCAACAAATTAAATAATTAACTTTGATCGTTAGTAGGCAAATTGTCATGATGATCATCCAGTCAGAACACTTAGAACCAGTTATGTGGTTACAACAACATTGCTCTCATCACCTTGTCACCTCCACTCTGTTTCAGGTCATGGGTGGGGTCGAACCAACTCTGTACCGGGGGTCCATGTGGTACACCCCCATCATGCAGGAGTGGTACTACCAGGTGGAGGTTCTGAAGCTGGAGGTGGGAGACCAGAACCTGAATCTGGACTGCAGAGAGGTACCACATGAAGAACTCATTATAACTCACTGTGTTAGTCCATCAGATTGTACTTCCCTGGGATGTTTGATGATCCAATCTGTAAATGATATGGGTACTAATAGACTAAGAGGTTTGGGGAATCCTATTCTATTATGTCCAAACATGTGATTTTACTGTTTCGGAAAATAACATCTTTTAGTACTTTCACTCTCATTCATAAAGTGGATTGTGGATTGAAGCATGCCACCGGTTAGAGGTCTGCGCGGGACAGATTTTTCAGTCCTGTACTGCCTGCTCCCGAAAACATTTTTTAGTCCCGCTCACATCTATAACATTATGTCCCGCTCCCACTTAACACTTAACGCCTGCACAAGACAGCTGTAGGCCTATACACAGGAGTAATATTCAGTTCTGCTTTCTGTCTCACGAAAGAAGCATTTGACACTCATAACTGAGAAAGACTGCCAGGTGTTTGATTTATTTTACGTTTCATGGTTCTGAATGTAGGGTAGCCTTTCTTTAGAAACATCTAGCCTAGGTAGACCTACGAGTGGTGCCCTCTTCCTCCGTCATGCTTTCGAATTCGACAACGGAACATCATGAATATTCAGTTCTGCTTTCTGTCTCCCGAAATTTGACACACACAACTGAGAAAGACTGCCAGATGTTTGATTTTATATTTCTTGGTTTTGAATGTAGGGTAGCCTACCTTTCTTTAGAAAGGCACGAACATCTGAAATAGCCTAAGTGGTGCCCTCTTCCTCTGTCATGCTTTCGACTTCAAGTTTCGACAACTGAGCAGCAGGAAAGAATTGACCCCACGTAAACAACAATATCCATCAGTTAGGTTGCTTAAAGAGACACCAGGCAAGCCTGATGCTTTTTCTCTACGAAACTCCCCCTCGCTCGGTCTGAAGCTCTCTTCCTTTTCTTTGCATCTTCCGTCAAGGGTTTTCGCTGCTTCTTCGCCGGCTCTGCCATTATACACATGTTTGCAACAATCGCTAGCGTTTCGTTAGCCTGCCTCTGTGCTGTGGATGCAGGATGTAAATTGATCCTGCTTCGGTCGGCGGGTACGATACACTGAACTTGCAAGCGGGATATTCCTCCTACAGGCAGTAGGGGCGGGCGAGAGTCTTCATTCGCCCTGTAATGAGTCATTTAACCATATACCGACTTAAGAAGATGAGTAATTAACATGAAAACGTTGCCTGGTGTCCCTTTAAAACCTGTTTTTTAATTGCTGCCAAACAGAACAGCTATAGCACAACTATAATTATGTACACTACTTTAATCATTTCTATATTTCATTTTATGCACTAATATAATTTGCGGGAGTGCAGCGAGTCATGTTTCTCTCTCATCCTGCCCGCACAGGGCTTTCAAAACGTTTCCTGCGCCACACTGCAAAAAGTAAAATCTTATTAATCTTATTAATTAATGTTATAATCTTATATTAAAGGAATTATCTGGAGTAAAATGCACTTTAGATCAATTTACGGATGATTGGGAGTACATACGTTGAGTTGACATCAAAATCATGTCATTCGGATGTGTTTTGAGAAAGTTGATTTTACCGTTTTTAGTCAAAACTTCGTTAGCCTGTTAGTGACCAGGGCATGTCATTTCGCGCTACAAAGCGCTATTTTTTATACCTCTTCTACAGTTCCAAACAACATTACACTTATGTGGTAGTGAGTAGAGGGTCCCTAAAGCCAAACCGAAGTATCGAGGTCTTTTTATGTGGTCGGATAGAGAGTCCAGAATGAATTTCATCAAGCCAGTACCTTTCCGGAAATGTTGCTGCTGCAGCTAGCATCATTAGGGGAAAGTCTGTAAACTTTCCCCTAAAGGGGGGATGTAAACTGATCCTGCTTCTCGCGATGTCTGAGACTTTGAGACTGAAGGTCGGCAGGTACGATACACCGAACTTGTAAGCGGGATATTCTTCCTACAGGCAGTAGGGGCGGGCGAGAGTGTCTTCATTCGCCCTGTAATGAGTCATTTAACCATATACCGACTTACGAAGATGATTAATTCACACGAAAACGTTGCCTGGTGTCCCTTTTAAGATTTATGACAAATTGTCTTAAATTTTAAGATATATTTTCTTAATCCATTGGCAGATATATTTGCTTGTTTTTTATGTCTTAATTTAAGAAGATTTTGACTTATTTCAAGTCAAATAATCTTACAAGAAAGCTCAAAGTAAGTATCCTTATACTAAAAACAATACTAACTAGATTTTTTTATCTTAATATAAGATTTAGTAAGATTTCACTTTTTGCAGTGTGGCGACCAGCGGGTCTCCCAGTGCTTCTAAAATGAGTCATGAACAGTCAGCTATGGCCATGACATCAAAGGCTGGCTGTATTGTGGCTGTTTTGTGCGGTTATTTCAAATGTGGCTCTTTAATTAATTTCTCTAAACTCAGAATCTTGTGCTTCCTGTGTTGACACCTGCCCAGACCAGCGAGTGACTAATGTTTCCTCTCTCTTCCTTCCTGTGTCCAGTATAACTCGGACAAGGCCATCGTGGACAGCGGCACCACGCTCCTCAGACTGCCCGTCAACGTGTTCAACGCCGTGGTGGACGCCATCTCCCAGACTTCTCTGGTACAGATGCTTCTTTAGGGCGCCGCAATACTAACACTCACATCACCATAACCTTGCCATTGCAGATGTGGATTTCACATTTTTCACAAGATATTTTGGACAGATTATTTTTCTGATTATTTTTCGGTGTCATGCATCTGCCATCAGTTATTGTCATGACTATGTGCATAATATGTCTTGCTGATCCTAGCACTTACCAGCCGTCTTGAACTGACACGTAACTGTTAAAAACAGTACTCACTGATGCACTTATTCTTACTGTACTCTACCGTTTTTAAATTGTCCTAAAATTGTTGAGAATTGCTTTAAAACGTAAACTGTTTACCATGTTGTTAGTCGCTTTGGTTAAAAATGCGTCAGCCAAATGTAATGTAATGTATATGTAATGTTATGACTTGAGTGAGATGGACTAATTTGAAAAGCTACATTATCAAACAGTCAGTCACTGATTATGACAACACAATATTTATTGTGTTATTGAATTGTCCAGTGTCAGTCCTCTACCAAATAGACAGGCGCATACCCATGGAGGAAATCAAACAATGTTCACCTTCATAACTTGTGCACTTGATGGAATGAGGAGGTGTAATCTGATACTTAAGAATACTTCCTCGTTCCTTGTTCTCGTGCCTTCATTCAAATGTGGCATTGTTCCCATGGTTACCATGGTGTATTGAAGGTGAACCTGTTTACTTGCTTTTGCGCTGTCAGATGACTGTTGGAATGGACGTGTTGTACTCACATAATATAAGCCCAATATGTCAACTAGAAAAGCATTTATACAGTGCATGCAAAGTTGTTGCTGGGTTGGTTGCTAGGGTAATTATAGTGGTTGCTATGCTATAAAGTGGTTGCTAGGTTGTTGCTAGGGTAATTAAGATGGTTGCAAGGCTGTTGCTAAGGTACTTATAGTGGTTGCTATGCTATAAAAGTGGTTGCTAGGTTGTTGCTAGGGTATTTAAGGTGGTTGCTAGGCTGTTGCTAGGATAATGAAAGTGGTTGCTATGCTATAAAAGTGGTTGCTAGGTTGTTGCTAGGGTATTTAAGGTGGTTGCTAGGCTGTTGCTGGATAATGAAAGTGGTTGCTATGCTATAAAAGTGGTTGTTGCTAGGGTACTTAAGGTGGTTGCTAGGCTGTTGCTAGGGTAATTGTAGTGGTTGCTATGCTATAAAAGTGGTTGCTAGGTTGTTGCTAGGGTATTTAAGGTGGTTGCTGGGCTGTTACTATGCTATAAAAGTGGTTGCTAGGTTGTTTGCTAGAATTATTTAAGGTGGTTGCTAGGCTGTTGCTAGGATAATGATAGTGGTTGCTATGCTATAAAAGTGGTTGCTAGGTTGTTGCTAGGGTCATTATAGTGGTTACCATGCTATAAAATGTGTAAATAGTAAAGAAAAAAAGTAAGAATAGTTAAAAGTTATTGAAATTGGGGGAAATAGAGAGATCGATAGAGCAAGTGAGAGAAAGTGAAGAAAAATAAGTGAAAGAAAGTTGGGATGAGAAGTGAGCTATTCAGTTGAATGGAGAGGGACACACAGGAAGAGGTTCCATTCAAGTTGCTGCAGGCAGTCACTGAGCACAGGTGCAGTTGATTGCATTCTATTTCCTTAATAGCCTATTATGATGTCATAAAGCCATGTTAAGTTTATGGGAAATTTTAAAGTTTAGTTTTTATTTAATATCTCAAAAGTAAAAGTCGTAGAAATATGAAAATCATAGAATGAAAATTTGGTTCAAGAGCTACGTGTCAAAGTTTGAACCAAGTTTCTACGATAAGCGGTTCGAGTCAAATTAGGGCCTGGAAGAATAATAATAACTAGAAAAGCATTTCCTGAAGGAAATACAGTGCATGCAAAGTTGTTGCTAGGTTGGTTACTAGGGTAATCATGCTGGTTGCTAAGTTGACATTTTGTAAGCGGTTGCTAGGTTGTTGCTAGGGTAGTTGAGGTGGTTGCTAGGGTAATTATAGTGGTTGCTATGCTATAAAAGTGGTTGCTAGGTAGTTGCTAGGTTGTTGCTAGGGTACTTAAGGTGGTTGTTAGGGTAATTGTAGTGGTTGCTATGCTATAAAAGTGGTTGCTAGGTTGTTGCTAGGGTACTTAAGGTGGTTGCTAGGCTGTTGCTAGGGTAATTTTAGTGGTTGCTATGCTATAAAAGTGGTTGCTAGGTTGTTGCTAGGGTATTTAAGGTGGTTGCTAGGCTGTTGCTAGGGTCAAATTAGGGCCTGGAAGAATAATAATAACTAGAAAAGCTGTTGCTAGGGTCAAATTAGGGCCTGGAAGAATAATAATAACTAGAAAAGCATTTCCTGAAGGAAATACAGTGCATGCAAAGTTGTTGCTAGGTTGGTTACTAGGGTAATCATGCTGGTTGCTAAGTTGACATTTTGTAAGCGGTTGCTAGGTTGTTGCTAGGGTAGTTGAGGTGGTTGCTAGGGTAATTATAGTGGTTGCTATGCTATAAAAGTGGTTGCTAGGTAGTTGCTAGGTTGTTGCTAGGGTACTTAAGGTGGTTGTTAGGGTAATTGTAGTGGTTGCTATGCTATAAAAGTGGTTGCTAGGTAGTTGCTAGGTTGTTGCTAGGGTACTTAAGGTGGTTGTTAGGGTAATTGTAGTGGTTGCTATGCTATAAAAGTGGTTGCTAGGTTGTTGCTAGGGTACTTAAGGTGGTTGCTAGGCTGTTGCTAGGGTAATTTTAGTGGTTGCTATGCTATAAAAGTGGTTGCTAGGTTGTTGCTAGGGTATTTAAGGTGGTTGCTAGGCTGTTGCTAGGGTCATTATTAGAGATGCACCGATAGATCGGCTGGTGACCGGAATTGGGCGATTTTCACGTGATCGGCCATGACCGGCCGGTCAGTCTGAGACATGCCGATTTTATGCCGGTCAAATGCACTCGCGCACCGCAATTGTAACAACACCCAGCTGAGTTTGCAAAGTTTAAAGAAGCTTGCAACCAGGCCAACACTCAGGGCTGGACGTAGGGCTACACAGAAAGCGCTAATAGGCTATTGAGTTTTTCTATATGAGCGCTGTGCTTTTGCCATATTAAGTGGAATTTACAGTACTAAGCTGTCACTTCATAGGCTACGTAAACATCGCTCATCACCGCCCATCCCTGCCGCTAATTGTGTGCCCACAGCTGAACCACAAGCGCAGCTGAACCACAAGCGCAGCTGAACGGAGATAACTGATTGCGACATTAAAAAGAATCAAAGTTTAGCGATCATAGGCTACATGATGATAATAACATGTCAACAAGCAGTGACATACAGTAGCCCTAGTAGTTCTACTTAAAAAAAAAATACTAGAACTATTTACTGCATGTAGACTAGGGCTATGCCTAGCAGATTGAGAAGTGGATATTGTGAAAGTGAACAAACGATAGCCTATTAGAAAAGCATTGACATTGTAGCCTACAATGAAGAAAACTGATGCTCTGAATACTGAATCAGCTGTCTCTGAAAATTACTATAGCCTAATTGATGCATTTAACCGGAATTTGGATTTAAGTTTTTCAGCGCAAAACAGACCTGAGCTGTTTTCATATATGGTGGAGCACCTAATCGCTATTAGCACTTCTCCTCCCCTGTGTTTGCGTGATCGCTTACTCCCACTTTTCCCTCGCTCTCCCATAACTTCATCAATGCATATGAAAAGATGTTCCATGGTAGCATGTTCAAATGTATAATGAAAATTGTTCTTATATCTTTTAGTTGGATATTGGATGTGAGAAGAAAAAATGGATGTTCCATAACAGTGCATTTATATTAGTAGTCTGTGAAATGAATGTCCCACACTGTAGTTGGCATTATAGCATATGGCATTATAATTACACTGGCATTATAGTTTGATACTGCAGCTAAAGTTAGACTTGAAGAAGAATCTGTAATTACCGGTTCAATGTTTTTAACAGCCATTTCATTATTGATAAGTTTATTACATTTCTATATTAACATGTTCTATTAAAGAAAAGATAGAAAATAACTATTTGTGTGTGCTGTAAAATGGTTACAAGAAATGAAATCGGAATCGGTTAAAATCGATATCGGCAGGTGAAACTCTATGAAAAATCGGAAATTGGAACCGGCCCAAAAATTGCAATCGGTGCATCTCTAGTCATTATAGTGGTTGCTATGCTAAAAAAGTGTAAATAGTTAAAAGTTATTAAAATTTGGAGAAATAGAGAGAGGGATAGAGAAAATGAGGGAAAGTGAAGAAAAAGAAGTGAAAGAAAGTTGGGATGAGAAGTGAGCTTTTCAGTTGAATGGAGAGGGACACAGAGAAGAGGTTCCATTAAAGTTGCTGCAGGCAGTCAGTGAGAGAGCACAGGTGCAGTTGATTGCATTCTATTTCCTTAATAGCCTATTATGATGTCATAAAGCCATGTTAAGTCTATGGAGAATTTTAAAGGTCCAGTATGTAGAAAATAATAGAAAATAAACTGTAACCATTCCAAAAATGATCACCATATGTTGTCAGAGAGTAAGGAAACACGATGAATTGAAGTAATGGCTTATTTGACAACATTACTCCTAACCTGTAAAACCCGTAAAACCCATGAAAAAAAAATGAGTTCTGGGCGGAATGTCTTCAATTTTTCGTTTATGTTTTGAACGATTAATTCTAGAATAGCGTATTAATAATGGGCTAGCTAGCGTCCTCCTATTTGGGTTGCCAAATTAGCAAAGGCCAACTGTCAACAGCTGGCAGTTGTAGTCATGAACGCCTACGAGAGGCAGGCAAAATTAAAACAATAAACAAATGAAGTGGACATCGGAGGAGCTTCCTGAGATGGTGGCGTTTTAGATCAAGCGAAAAGAATATCAAGTGTGACGCCAGAGCTGGCCATATTTCTCCACAACAGGTAGCCTAGGCTAAACTTCATCTGCATCGCTAACTTCAGCTAAATATGTTACGTTGGTTAGAGAGGTATTTTTTGTTTTCACTGTTTCCGTAATGTGTAGCTGGGTCATGGTTGGAGAAACGTTAAAGCAGCTGCAGGTCAACTAACGTTAGCTAAGTCTTCATTACATCTGGCAATCCAGAAGAGGCTCGAGTCTGGTAGTCTTGAGAACGTTCACCAGTGTTTTGATTTTGGCCTGCAGAACGTTCGGTAACAATCCTACAAATCGCACCTTTAAAGTTTAGTTTTTATTAGGGCTGTCAATCGATTAAAAAAAATAATCTAATTAATTACATACTCTGATTAATTAATCTAAATTAATCGCATATATAATTTTTGCTGTGAAAGTATTTTAAATATTTAAATTCAAATGAATCATTGAATAATCAGCATTAGTAACATTAAAGTTCAAAAACTCTTTTATTATTATTTTCAATGTTCAAATAATTGCCATAATAATCTATGATATGACCTAATATGCTGAGGAAATAAATTCAAAGTGCTTCAAATTCAAATAAATTCAAAATAAAGTGCTTCGGGAAGAAGTTTTTTTTCCACATACAAGGCATTTCAGGCCACAGACCTTGGGGGCACAATGAAAATAAATGAACACTCCCCTCAATGTCAACACTTATTTCTTTGCATTGATGTGCGACTATAGAGTTGATGAACTCCGATGATATGCAAATTCCTTGCTGCAGACATTGCAGAGGACTT